>NC_048897.1:7554169-7854169 GCF_011077185.1 Oxyura jamaicensis | reverse complement strand
TTGCGCTCATTCTCTACTCTTATGGCTTAGGCATTTGTGATCTCATTCACATCCGACTTCATTCCACGCCTCGTGTACCTGTATATGTACAGTGAGAATGGCACCATGCATGGCTTCGTGAACCATACACTATCCTCTTTTAATGTCAGCGATTTTCAAGCAGGAACAGCTCCAAATGACCCCATGGATCTTGGCTACGAGGTTCAGATATGCAGGTACTCTCTTGAATGATAACTAATTTTAAGTGTTTTCCCAGCTGGTTAAGAACATGACAAATTCTTACATTCCTGGGGTAGACCTTGATCCCTTGTACTTTCAGTGCCTTTTGAGCACCTTGGTAGGGTTTTCTGTCAGGTAGAGCTGTTGCCTTGAAAGTCTTACCTTACAGATTAAGCAACCACAAACCCTGAATATGAAGTACTGCGTATTTTGGGAAATAAAGAGTAGCATTATTCAGTGTTTGTCAGTGTAAAGATTTTTACAATTATGTATTCCCTTTTTCAGGAAAGGAGATAAATAATGATAAAAAGCTTAATGATACTTTAAGGGAACAAAATGGTGTTAGTCTGAGGTCATGGTGTTGTATCACACACTACTGATACAATGACTGTGACTTCATAGTATACCTCTTCTTCTCTGGTTTCTGTAGAAATTCCTGATGACAGTAACAGCAGCCTTATCTGCACTGGAACTTAAGACCCACTTAAAGTGTGATGTACAGGAAATGTGCATGCCTGTAACAATTTCTACATATTATTTTAATTGTTAAAGACAAATTATTGTTTGCATATTTCAGTTTATCAAGTAATCTAAGTCAGTACTGAAATGTGTGCTTTGCCTGGGCTTCCTTAGATATGCATCATCTTCAAACCAAATGTTTTCAAGCTTATAATTGGGGACCAAAGCCAAATGCAACAGTGGAAGCACTTGGAACAGCAAAAACCAAAAGACTAAATAATACAGGGAAGTGGGGGCAAGAAGGGGAAGAAGAGAACAAGGGCAGAAGAGATGTACCTACAGAGAAAAAAATAAAAAGAAACATTTTTTGGTACACTGAAAAATTACACAGACTGACCAAGAAATAAAACACCTTTATAGTTGTATTATTTTAAAATTTATATTCTTTATAAATTCTCATAGTGCAAGCTTGATAGGCTGAAATGACTGCTAAGCTGAAAAATCACTCTGAGATAAAAGACAAAAACCATCAAAATTGCACATGCATTAGCTTTGTTTGCTTTTAATTTCTCCTGATTTCCTTCTCGTGATCTTTGGACAGAGGATAAATTAGGTTGGCAAACATGTTTCTAGCACAAAACTTACAGAAGGGAAGTGTAAGCGACAAAGTCCTTTGTAAAAACAGCAGCTTTATCTGCTTTCTAATCACAGCCTTTCCTCTTCCCATTTCATCATTTCTCCCATATTCCAGGGATTTTTAAATCATTTGAAAATATGAATCCCAAATTCTTGCAAAGTACTGACAGGATGCTGTGGTTTAAATGTAATGTTTGTTGTTGGTGGTGGTGGTTTTGGTCCCATTCCTAACAGGTTATTGTTTATTAGCTCATAGATTTTCTGGAAGCCACAGCTAAGGCAAAATTCTCATATTCTCTCTATACGGCAGAATTTGGTGGTGATCTTTTGTGAGTCATGAACTAAGCAGAACACCATATAGCATAGCATACATTATGAACCCGAATCTGTATTTTCATCTTTAATATTAGTCTAAAAGATGTTAATTTATTTTCATTGAAAGTTGATTTTAAAACCAAGAAACAATTTGAGTTGTGCAGTTTACTCCATCTTTATGCAGAGTTTATATTATTTGTATTAATCAGAGGGTATTAAGATTGCAGACCTTTAATTTTGACTAAAACTTGAAGGCTGTGTGAGACTTTCAGATGTAACTTGTTTGTGAGAAGTTAATATAGAGCAATGCTGTAATAGCAAACTCCCTTTGAGATTGCTTGATCTACTGTTCAGCAATTTGGTGTTAATCCCTCATTGTGCTAAAATGTTTGAATGACATCACTAATCTACAGAGTCTTGTTTTGCAGATACAAAGATTACCGAGAACCCCCCTGGTCTGAAAACAAATATGACATTTCAAAGGATTTCTGGGCTGTCCTAGCAGCAAGATTAGCATTTGTGATAGTTTTCCAGGTATGTTCTACTGCATGCACTTTTTATATGAAAAAGTTACCATACCTCTTCAGCTAAATAGAGCAAGCCACCTTCGGAAATAAGTTACTAGGCCAAAGAAAGTATCTTCTTTCACAGATCTTTCCTGCAAAATCAAAGGAATTTGCCCATCCTTGTTCACATTCCTGCTGCCTCCCATACAATCCAGACGTATCCCCAGTGAATTACTTTGTCCCTAGTGATTGCCTGAACTGGTTTGATCCAGACGCAACTTAATGACCTTAGTGACCAAGAAAGCACAAGATTGGTTCTAATTAGGTCCCACCAGTTTCTCCAGTAGGACATCAACATGTATAGTGAAGAAGCATAAATTCCTTCCAAAATAATGTCTAGACCTAGCCCTGAAGTGAAATTTCCAAAATTTCCCAATTGTATTTTATCTCACCTCTGAACAAGAGGGCAAAATCTTGCAATTTTTTACTGTGGCATTGTTCAGTCACAACAGTGATGCTAGTTATTGTGATACAAATGTTTAATTCTGCCTTATCTAAACAACTTATTTCAAAGCTTTTATTCCTTTTTCAACAAAATACATATTTTTATGTAAAACACTTCCTGTTCATGGAACCAAGATTTTAAGTCAGAAACATTTAATTGGAATGTGGTTTTTTTGTTTGTTTGTTTTTGCCAGCTTTTATTTTACCTCTTGCTATGTGCTTCTGCCTTGCTGATGTTCATCTTTATTTATCAGTTACAGTATTTCCTTTTGATTTCCAAATAGCTATGATAGTATTTGTACTTAAATCATAGAGACCTGTGCCTGCCATTTTTGTCTACTTCTAGTATGAACAGGAAGTCGAGGTAAATTTGGCTCAGTATCACATTTGTGACATGCAGTTGAGCCCAACTCAAATATTGTCCTTTCTTCATTCTTCCTTCTCAAATACACTGAAAATGTCCCCTTTCCTTACAGTCATCCTTGCATTTGACCTTGCTGATGTTTTCTCACAATTTACTTTTCAGAACTTGGTCATGTTTATGAGTGACTTTGTTGACTGGATTATCCCAGACATTCCCAAGGACATTAGTCAGCAGATTCATAAAGAGAAGGTTCTCATGGTCGAGGTCTTCATGAGAGAAGAGCAAGGG
This sequence comes from Oxyura jamaicensis, assembly GCF_011077185.1. Lineage (NCBI taxonomy): Eukaryota > Metazoa > Chordata > Aves > Anseriformes > Anatidae > Oxyura > Oxyura jamaicensis. The sequence continues at coordinate 7,850,878 of NC_048897.1, read as the reverse complement.
AAGCTGCAAATGCTGGAAACCTGGAAAGACAAGGACAAGAAAAAAGGTGAAAACTGTAACAATCACAGCCCCAGACTCTCCAGGAGCCACAGTGGAAGCTTGTCCTCCTGCCACTCGTACCCTGTTGACGTATAGAAGAGGAGGCAGTTGAGCATGTTGGGGCATTCCACTGGTACATAAGCCATCACGTAAAGGGCAGGACTTGACAAATGGACAACCTGGTGCATGTTGAAGGATGTGCTGCCATTTTACTCCCATTTTTGTGAGAAATGCTCTTCTTGCAAACGGGGAGGACCATGATCTATTTCTGATAATGTGTTGTGTTTTTTTTTTCTTTTGCACAAGCAGTAATGCAGGGAAATTTTGTATGTCATCATTAGATAACACTATTGACTTTGATGTGCATTAATAAATGCACTTAGTACTTAGTACATCTTGATAGAGATATTCTCTAAGAATTTGAACTTAGACAAATAATTAAAGGTAAATTTTAAGTAATAATAATACTACTAATTTAAAATATTTTGGGGGCCCTTGGCTTGCAGGTCTGTGGGACAACTTTGTATTCAAAATCAGCTTTAGAGTGTGCCCTAGTATTCCTTTTGGCAGGAGAGGAACCATGCAAAATTTACCAGACTTGCTTGCTTTCAAAGATACGGTTTAGCTCTGCTAGCAGACATCTATGAACCTGCGGGTCTGAAACAAAGCTCCCATTGAGCTTTAGAGTCAAACACATGCCTGAGGCACTTGTGGCATTCTGCTGTGTGCCCGACACCTCCGCTGAGCACTGCTCTTTTCACAAGCAGTGAAAAAAAAAAAAAAAGTGGATCTGGAAGAGTCCTTCTTACCAATGAACAACAGATATGGTGGAAGCTACCTCGGTGCCCCAGACTGCATCATGTGTGTTTGAGTGGTCCCCCAGAGGCTCCTAGATTTTAGCAAGGTGGCAGCAGCACAACCTGGGAGATGTTTCCAGCAGGCTGATTACCATGGAGTATTTTGGTAAATGCCCTGAATTAATGAGCACATGTAGAGCTGCAGTGAGTCACACTGCCCTGCCTAGTACTTGGACATCATACTTGCTGAGGAGAGTCCCTTTTTCCCGTTGTTTTAGCACATCCCTTTCTTAGCCAGGTTTTTCTCTGTAGCCCTCTATGCTCAGCAGAAGGGAGTCTGCGTGCATCTTTCACAGCCAGTTTCCCCTGCAGACTTTGTACTGCTGAATGGCATTTCCCAGAGGCTATGCCAGAGGAGTAAATCCAAAACATGTACCACTTACTGTCTTTAATGGAAGTTTTGCCTGCAATGGGGCTACAGGACCAGACCTTCAGTTAGTTACAGGACTTTTCTTTTGTCTTAAAATACCCTATCTTTTATACAAAGAGCTTCCTCAAACTACAAGTCTAAAATCTTTACTTAAGAAGCCTATCTAACTCCCATCAGTTCAACTCTTTTTAAGTATAGTACATTTTAGTTTTGCTTTGTCAAATGATAAACTGCACTTCCAAATAATATTGGTGCAATTAACCTCATTTCTTTTATCGCTTTGTCTTGTCCATGGCACTTGCATTACAAATATAAAACTGAATAAAATAAAATGTAAAGATTTCTTTAAAGTCTAACTACTGTATGGTTTGTTACAAAACCAAACGACGTCAAGACTGTTTTCAGTTACTTGTTTCGTTTTCCTTTTTTTTTCCTTTGCCAAACTAATTTAAAGATTAATGCTAGAACTTAAAAAAAAAAAAAAAAAAAAAAAAGCCATATCTAGCTTTTGATATATTTATTTGTTTTAAAGTATGTGATAAACTTGATATTTTTCTGTAGTCTGTCCAAAGAAGATACCAGAAAAGATATTATGTGGAAGAAAGAAAATAGTATTAACCAAATATTCTTGAAACTTATTTAAAATATTGATTCAACCAAAGATTTTTATTAATAAAGGGCTTATATTTTGTTAACTCTTGTTTCTGTTGTATTTTGACTTGCAGGAATGTCACTATTTTTAAAATCTGTAATTTATAGTATCTTACAACTATAGGGCCAAATCCTGCCTGGTATATTCACACAATAAGCATTATTCCTGGCAGTAAGCATTTACAAGATCAGACCCATGGACTGCAGTAGAAATATGAGTGCAAATAAATTAGGTAAATCCTGTTGAAGAAGTGTTCTTTTTCTCATTGTTTGGTAGCCTAAAAGATCCAGAAGAAAGCCAAACATGAACTACCTGTTCTGAAGAGACATCATAGGGAACTTCCTCTAGGGGAATCTGTAAATACTTATCTGAAAGTGTTCCCAGCTTAATACTGACATTCCTGTAAATGGTAGAACTATATCCTGAACACATACTTATCAGAATTTTTCATTGTTTGCTGAAATCATGAAATAGTAACAGTGGCTTATACTTTCTTTTGTACAGTAAATTGTTTGAAACAGAATTTTGTATATAAAAACTGTATCACTACTTAGATAACTATAAAACTCTTTCATGGAATCATTTTTTAAGAAAAGTAAATATCTACTAAATCTCTTTTAGTTCGTTTTTTTTTTTTCTTTTTTTTTCTTTCTTTCTTCATTTGAACATTTATTTGAAATAAACTTAAATCTGCTAGAGTTTCTCCTGTGGGACAGCTGCTGTTCCCAATCCTCTTTGTGCTGTGTGCAACTATGAGTACTATTAGACTGGAGAAATATAATAACTTATGTTACAGTTTGCCTAAAACTGGATCTTTGATACCTTTTGCAGTCAGTGCTCCTTGTGTACTCAGACAACAGAGACCAGAATAGAGATGGGTCTTTTATTATTTGATTTTTATCAGGTATTAACTACTTGATTTATAGACCTCTTCATAACAACTCAGATTGTAAATCTTGTGTTGTAGTTCCTCTAAATTTGTGGTATCAAGTGGGATCAAATCACACTTTGAGATTCAATGCATCCCACCTTAGATGTTTCCATCTGCATGAACACAAAGGGGTAATTGGCTTCTAGCACAGACATAGATGGTGTATACACTCAACATTCAGTGAAGAACCCTGTACTGGGAGCTTTCATTTTCTTTTTATGTTGGTCTTAGGTATTTAGCTGAATATAGTGTGTAAGAGTATTCACTAAGACATTTGAAGTGGGCTCCTAACAAGGAAGAATACTGCTTGTTTTGTCTGTTTAAATTGAAAAATGTATTCATTATCAGAAAAAAGTATGAATGGTAAAACTAAAGAAACAAAACTCAGTGATTCCCTTGACCACACTCTCCTGAATAACAGCACTGAAGTGACACAGCACAGGAAGCAGAAAAGCTGCACTGAGTTGTTCATATTTTTATTGCGCTATGAGACCTCTACAAGCAGAGTTGGACACAGAGCTTGGCTTGCAGTTTCCTTTTTTTTTTTTTTTTTTTTAACTGTTGTTAGAAGGCTAAGAGTGAAGCTTCATGCCAATTTTTCCTTTCTTACCAGAAAATATTAATACCTCTAGCTGTAATTGAATTTAATTTAGAAAGTGGGAATTCTGTTTGGAGATAATGTCTATGTAAATCTATTCCTAGACGACACTAAAGATCTTGCAGCTGTTAAATTGTAGGAGCTGGGTACAACGTATCAGGCAAAATACTTCCTTTGGAGCATGAATAATCTCACTTCAGTCAGTTCATATCATGCTTGGAATTGTTTGATCTCAGACCTCAGTTTTCTACAAAAGATGTGTCATTGAGTTAAGCAATAATCCGTATCAAACATAAAATTCTGTACCAAAATACTTTTTATCATTCTGAGTAACTTTTTATCATTCTGAGTAACTTTTGTAGGAGCAGGTAAATCACTGCCTATTTGGAAACTGGTTTGTTTTTTTTTTTTTTCAGTTCTTAAAGATAAACCTATCGAGTTGAGTTCATGAGATACAAGGCAATATTTTCCATAAAGAGATTTGCACTGCTGTTGTGTTACTTTTCATGAAAGTATTTTTTCATATTTGTGATGCAAGTAGAAACAAGCTTTGTTTTTACCAATAGCATTGTTTTTTACCAATAGCAAATTTGAGTAAGGATTATGCATGGGGGGGCAGACAAGAAAGATAACGCAGAGAAGCAGGGAACGAAAAGTGACCAAAACAGCAGTTTTTATGGTGACTTGCAGCTACTATATGGGACAGGCTTGAAGAATGATAGTGATATTGTATCCATCTTGTCAGCAGAATTTGGTATTGTTGATGACATACCTGTGACTTGTATGCAACCTGTTTTTGACATGCTTCTGCCAAAAAAGTTGTAAGTACAAAACTCCATATCCCAGCTTGCTTGCTTCCTTCATTAAGAAAAAAAAAAAAAAAAAAAAAAAAAAAGTATTAAACATTAAACAGGGAAATAATTATAGTGGTTTACTTAGTTATAGAGTGGAGGTCTTCTTGAGAAGATGCAGATATAGACAACAGTAGGAAATATTACAGTTGGAAGTGACTACATAGAACGTTCTTCTTCAACTATTACTAAAATACAGTGTTTGCTTTTTGCTACCCAAAGTTTGTATAAAAGGCAGAATTTCAGTTGGTACATCTGAGGAGGAAATCACATGCACCCTATTGTGTTGACAGTACAAGTCTGAATCTTCTGAATTTCAATGTCATTGTGTTTCTAAGAGACTGTATTACAAATATTTTGCAGTCTTAAATAGCTTAAGGGTGAATAAGTCTGAAGTCAAGGCACAGATACATTTCTATTTTTAAATCCTCAGTGCTCTCTGGTGCTGAGCTGTTAATGATCTCTTTGGCTGTTCTGATTTCCAATAAGAGATAATGAAACAATTTACTTTTCATCTTGTTACCTCAGGAGTCTGAACTCTCCCAAAGTTTTGTAGATCACTTTAGCACATTTATATTTTCCTATGAAGTTTTCAAGGTAAAGAATTATTTTTCCTTTTGCCACGGAAGAAAACATATCCTAAAATTTATATGGATTCCATTCAAGCTCTGATTCAATTCTTTTCACACACAAGTACAATTTATTCCATGACCAAACACAATATGCCATTTTTAGTACAGCACAGAAAAAATAATGTTCCTTTTTTTTCCCCATCTTTTTTTAGCTGAACAGGCCTTTCTGAAGAAGAAACTATTAAAGTGGCTTTTTAATTTTAAGTTCTTCCTTAATTTTTAATGCCATGCATGCAGCCTTATTCAAGGCCACTTGAAGCCAAGGAAAATGTTTTCTTTGACTCCCTTTGACTTCAGTACGCTCCATGTGAGATTAAGCATGGCTTATTGAATGATTGGTTCCACTTCTAATAAAAATTCTTAGTACTTACTTTATGGTACTATCATAACCCAGAGGGTCAGCTAAAGCCAAATATATTGATGTACATGAGTTGTGGAAGCAGTAGAGTTCTACATACTGTTGTGTTAGTTTCCATGAAGAAAAGGGCTCAGAAAATCTAAGGCATTACATGGTCATGTTAACTTAGCTAGTTACACAAGCATGAAGGTTTTTGAGGCCACAGCCTTCATCTTGCTTAGTACCACATTTATGAGAGAATTTATGCCAAAATGTGAAATGTACCAATCAAGATGCTCATGAGAAGAAAAATCAAAACATAACTCAAAGTATTGTGCAGACAAATTTAAAAGCTTAACAAAACCCATTTTTCAGAGCAAGAGTTAAACTTGTATAGCGAAGCCAACTTTCTTAGAATGGAAGAGAAGGTTATTCCATATTTTTACTTCTAAATGAAAGAAGAATAGCCATCTTTCCTAGTTGAAGTATAGAGGCTAGGGAAAAGTGGCAGATGGAGAAGAGAGGAAGAAAAGACTGTTGACTGATGTTTTTAGATCCAAGCGAGTTGCAGATCAGTCACAGAGGCTGTATTTCTCAAATGAGGATTGCTTCCTCAGGCAAGTCCATCTTGTAGGTAGTTTATCAAGGTATCCTTTGCCAATCTTTTCTGAGCAATGTACAGTCTCATCGTGCCAAGCAGTGCAATACTGTTGATCTTATGTTCAGGTGAAAGTTGGAAAGTGATGAGAAATGGAACACAAACACAGTAAGAACAGGGAGATCTCTCAGGCTTCAGTGAAGTCATGTTGACTGTGTTCTCCAGTGACTGTATTGTATTGCAAGTAATACCGAGAGCCTTGGCAATCAAAAATAAGCAGGTGCAGTGAAACAAGTGCTTTTCACTGAGAGCATGCCAGCCAACTTTTCTGCTCAAAAAAGCATCTCTTTTCAGGAGCCCAGAAAGAGAGACAATCACCCAAATAGCACTATCTTTCATTTTGTTTGCAGAGTAATCCTAGATTTGGCACACCAGTTTTGAGTCTTTAGTGTTAGACCAGAGCAATCTTTGTGTTTCTCATATGTTCCTCTAGGAACACACTTATTTTTAACATTGCTCAGAATGATTTACGAACTCCGATGCCATTTCCAGCACTGAAGTCAGACCCCAGTTACTGCAGCCCCTTCAGCAGGTAAGCCTCTACAGCCTCACGGACAATGTGCAGGTGAGTGGCTTCTGCTTGTGCCGACAGCCTCGAGCCAAGATGGCAGCATTGCATCATTGCTTTGCTGTGCTCACAGGTATGGAACTGCCATCTGTTCTGGTAGGAGTGTGTCATTAGCTGAGCTGCTCACATTTATTAATGAATTAATCTTCCAAACACATCTGTACATAAAGAAATATAATTACTCACAAGTAATTAACCATCAAGTAGAAAAGTAATAAATCTCAGCAGACTAGCCTGCTCCAGGTTTACTGATAAGAAAGGCTTAGTCCAGTGGAGAAATTGAGGTTTCAGGCCTGTCTGAAGCTTAAAGGTTGAGAAAGTTGGTTAGAGGCCAAATTTTCGCTCAAAGTGGAGGGTTCCTAAAGAACAAATTTTATTCTATTTAAAATGGGACACCTGCCTTTTATTGATTAGGTCACATATCAGGGAGTTTGAGACCTGAGGTAGAAAGCCATTTTTACCTTGAAAGAGTTCAAAACCATGTTTCCCTGAAGTGACTTTTACTAAAGTGAAGATCAAATTACAGACTGGTCCTCACCTACTGCTCTCCTTCTGCTGAGTCCCTGTGCCACCAAGAAAGCACAAATCCTCAGGTCATAAAGAGACTATGTGCATAACCAAGTGGCTCTACAAGCCGGTGGGCTCCAGGCTACTCTCCTACAAATGGTCAGGTATTTTACTTTATATAAGCGTTGTTGGGAGAGAGAGGGACTTGTAACAGGGAAAGGAACAATGGAAGTCCTTAGAGTAAACAGATGTGAATTTCAGCTACATCTTCTTCCTGGCTTCAGGGAATAAAAGAAATAAAACTGAGAGCCCCAAAATTTTACTGAATCTCTTCACTTCTGTCTTTTTGAATTCTAGTTTTGAAACCAAATTTCTCCACATCTTTACAATGTATTTCTTTTAGATCTGACCAAAGAGAGTTGGAGAACTGAGCTGGTAGGTATCTCTGGGGCTTCTTGTGGGGCTTAATCGCTTCCAGGATCAGGTACTTGGTAAAGATGTAATAGAGGCTATTTCTGCTTTAAAAAAATCACTCAAACATTGTTTAAAAACAACGAATGTGTATGTGTATATGTGTATTCAAGAGAGAGCGTGAACATGGGTTTGATCTCATGTTGCGGATCACTTTATTATGGTTGTGTCTCTGAACGCGAGCTTCTCAGGAAAATAAGAAAATGTAGTATACATATTTTGAGGGTAGGTAGACAAAGCTGTGGTATGTGCAACTTTTCTTTCTTCTAAGGCATACCGACTGTAGGTGAAGTATATATACATAAGTACACATATCCTACGTATTGTATGATATTAATCCGTTCTCTCAGCATACCATGCTCCTTCATAGACTTTTAATTTCTGGGAACAAACAACAATTTTCCATTGTGTTTGTGTATGAAAATGAATTCCAAATTGTGGCTTAAGCCTAACTTGTATGTGGTTGTGACTACAATGCTAAGGACTACCTCAAATTGAAGAGTTTACTTAGAGAACAGAAAATAATACTTTTTACTCCCCTCTCCTAAGAATCAAGGGAGGGGCATGATGAAACCAGATTTGCTTTCTTACTTGTTATTTCTAAATTCCTGTGAGTAACTAACCTAGTCATATCCTGTGTCACTTAATGGTTGCATAAAAGTATTCACGTTTTAAAAGGAAATGACTGCTCCAGATAATAAATGCACTGTGTTCAAGCAGACAAGGCACTCCCTCTTTAATCGGATTTGAAAAAAATCATGCACCTTCCAACTTCAATGACGGTGAGATAGTGACTCAGACGGAAAACACTGTATTGGCACATTCTTGAAGGGAAGAACCAAAACGCACCAATCTTTCCTTCAATTGGTAGTTCTGTTGCCAGTCACAGTATTTGAGTTAATACTTGTTTTTACGAAGTGTATCCCCCTCTTGGTTTGTTGCAACCTCCAGATCATACCTTAATTTCATTTTCTTCATTCTCAGTCAGTCACAGAGCACACCACTGCGCAATAGAGCAGTCTCCAGTAGGTGCAAGGTAGGTACAAGAGTTGTTGGCTCTGAGTTAGTGTTGGACACACAAATGACTTAAGCAAAGTGGCTTTTCACCACCCTAATGGAGATATTTTGCCTTCAGACCCACACTAATATCTCTGCACTGCACTGCGGAAGACAGGCCTGTGGACAGGCTTTGGCATAGATTAACACAAGCTTTGGCATGTCTGTATCATATTCTACTGTAGGTTCATCTTCATGAGGAAGTTGCTCAAAATACCTACCTTCCATAGCTGTTCTATGCTGCTGAGGTAACCCACCGAGCATGGTCACTTCCAGTGTTGTACAGGTCAGCTTAGTCTTGTTCCCCAAAAGAGATATAATAATAATTCACTACTACTCAGGCAAGTTTTTTTGTTTGTTTGTTTTCCAATTATTATTATTATTTCCTCCCTGGCTTATTTTACAATTACTTTCCTGTGTAGACAACCCTCATTTTCTGTTTTCTCTGTTCTGTTTTTCAAAGTGCTAAATTAATGTTACATAGACTAAATAATAAATACAGTTTAGAGGAAAGAAACATTCTAGTCTAATATATACACATAGTTTTATTGACATGTGAAATGTTTGTCTGAATGATTTCATACTTATACAGTAAGATGAAAAGTCCCTACAAAAATAGGTAAAAAGTCAAGTCAGAGATTTTTAGTTGGAGAAAATAAACAAAAGTCTAGGATTTACCCTTCCCCTAAAGTTAAACTAACGTCTTCTGCCAACAATAACACAAAAGAATTATACCAACAGAATTATATCAACACTTCTTCTATTTCAATATTAAGTTCAAGCATCTGTTAACAACTTATTGCTTGTTGTTGTTGTTACTTGGCCAGATCTTTTATCTGTATACAACCTATTCATGCTGGAGTTCACTTTCTTTTCAATACTTATTTGCTTTTCCCACAGTCTGCTTCTGATTTTCTCTCCTTCAGCCCACAAAAATTTGACATTTCCTATAGTCTCTTTAATCATGGGCAGTTTTCTCCTAGGATCCTAAGTCTCTTCACAAACAGTTTCTGTACTAGAGAGCACTTCCTTCTAAGTGAGTCAGTGTAGCAACAAAGAGGTAATCTCTGACAAGGAAATATGGACAGATCATTCATTCACCATAAATATATATATATATATATATATTTTCTTTCCTGGAAACATGTTTTATGATTTTGCAGACAATAGATGTGAGACATTGAATACTTTGGTTAAAGAAATTTTAGGGAAGTCAGTTTATTTACCACAGAGTAAAAAAAACAAGCAAATATACAAAAGAAAAAAAAAAAAAAAGTAATGTCTAATTAAATTAGTAGGGAGTGCTTTGCATTTTTTTATTACTGATCTTAACCTGAAAACAAGAAAAACTGAGATGCTCTTAAGTCCCTTGACAGAGAATGGAAGTTATAATAAAAGAAGTGTACAAATGACTGAACCTCAAGAGATAGACAATTGCTCAGTACTGAGACAAGATTAAATATATCTAGTCTATGCCAAGAAGTTTGTCCAACCTGTTTTTCTATACTGTCAGGGATGAGAATTTTAAGTTCTTCCTGGGTTGTTACAGAACTGTCTGTTATATTAGGAAAGTTACCAAAGCTGCTTCATTCATAAAAAGGATATCACCTAAGTACTCTGATTTCTATGGATTCAGGCAACTAGGAACTGCATCCCACATTTTTCATTACCTATTCAAAAAAAGCTAGGGTGCTCCCCTCTCTAGAAGCAGGGCTTTTCAAAGCACCATGCAATCCACCTGGAAGGTATCCAGCAGCATATAGATTTATCTTATAATGATGGAATGCTTTGGATTTTGATGCCACTCCCACCATATGGATATTCACCTTTTTGCTTCCATTTGCTAAAAAATGAAACAAATACGCCTTTGGCAATTCTACCTCACCCCTGACAGTCATCCCAGACAATCTAGCAAGTACCTACAAGCAGCTTGTAAAGAAACTACAGTAGAACATCAAGCTCTCCTTGACTTGATTCCAGTTTCCAGTTCTGAAGACACCTGTTGACCAGCTTGTCATCCTGCATATTATTCAAATCAACTACAATATCAGTAACAGTCCTTCACAAGTCTGTAAAGATATAGTCATCATCCATGGAGACTTTCACATCCCTCTGTTCTGAAAAAAACAGATAGGAATTCCTACAGAAGCACATTGTTTGCATCCTATAGGCCCAGGAACTGAGCTTTGCTCTGATGGGACAGGACTGACCTGAGAGCAGTTATATAAAGTCCAAACTTATCAAAGGTAAGCAAAATACATACAAAGCAGCAGGTATGTAGCTCAAAACAAAACAAAAACAAAGGAAAAAAAAAAAAAAAAAAAAAAAAAAAAAAAAACACTGAAACTGTACCTCTCTGTGGAACCCTTGGTATGGGCCTCAAAAAGGAGAGTCATTTCTTTGAACATCTGTGCTACTATCTCTGATTTGACCACACTATTTATTGTGCTGAAATAACTATGTTGCAACCAGCACCCAAAACAGCTGGTTTAAAAGTAGTTCTTCTGTGTCAACAGTACACTACATGCACATCCCTTGTTAGAGAAGAGGGTGAAAAGAGAAGGCAAGCTATTAATATTTACAGAAAGCTATTTGTCATATCAAGAATAAGTTGCTTGACAGTAACAGAGAAAACAGTCATCAAGGCTGGACTCAAACACTCATATACTTGCTAATGAGCACTAATAGCAAATTAGATTACATTGGATCAGATTAGAGCTCCTGAAGAAACTGTCAAACATTTCCACAGCTGTGTAGAAGATTAGACTGATTCTAGAATAAAGAAGGGCAACCAAAAATTTGGCTGGAAAGCACAAAGCATCTTCCAAAAATTCTATGCAAATTGATGTAAATCACCTACAGTCAGGACAGCCACAAACATTTTGTCACAACATTCTTACTCCTCAAGACGTGTAGACTAACATACCGCTTTTTAAAGCAGTTAATAAATCGTGAACACTCACAAGCAACCCTTCAGCTACTCAGCACAACATACCCACTCACTGTGGCTGCGCACAGCCCCTGAGAAAGGCAGCCCCATGCTTTGCTGCTTCACTTCCACATTCCCTAAATGTGTGTTTGTTCCTGTATGTCCTGGTGACCAACACCTTTCTGAAGTATCGGCAGAAATGAATCATTTTGTTCTCGTTGCCCTGCTCTTTCTGTGGAAATCAAGTCAAAAAGCTCAGCACTGAGCACTCCAAAGCCTCGAGCTCCCTCTGCAGCATTTTGGAAGGAATCGTCTTGCCTCAAGGAACCTATAAATTACGTGGTGAGGAACTGGATCGTTCCTAGCACTCAGTTTCTGGGAAAATTGCACTGAAATCTGAGCTGGTCTAGTAAATCATTTGTATTAAATTTTATTCCAATGTGGAACCGTTATGATCTGTTGACCCTGGTAAATATTTTCTTTGCTGACCCTGCTCCAAACCGCTTTCAAGGAAATAACTGGAGGAAAGCACATTCCTTTGGTGTTTTCATCTGTGAATGTGTAGAGTTAACAGGCCAGGTTCAGATATACCAAAAGGGGTTACTAAATCACTATGCCAGACATTAGAAGTGAGTTTTAAAGCATTTAAGTGGTGATTTATATCTTAATTAAATGATGATTTATATCTTTTAGTTCCATGTTTGTTACTAATTTAGACTCCCTGAGAATTACACCAATATATAGAATTGCTTTCACACATACAGCAGTGCTGAATGTGGCCACTAAGTTCATGCAAGCCTCAGCCGATGATGGTTTCAATTGCTTGCCAAGTGACGGAGAAAAAGGCATAAATTACACAGATTTAGACATCCTTCGTGTAGACTTGTCTCTGAATTTGGCCTGCTAATATCACCAGGCACAAGCTAGGTGACATGTAATTTGGTTCCTCCTTACGCATTGTTTTGAAGTCATTTTTCTTGGCTATATTAAAATGAGATTTAAAAAAAAAAACTGGATTTTATACTTTTTACATTGTTATTAGGACTTATATCTGCTTTCTAAGTTAATTCACACACTGCAACTATATTTCTTCTTGGCATCATACTACGCTTTTTTACTCATGCTCATTCCTTCACATTAAAGAATCTTCAAGACTGCAGAGAGAAAATACAACCCTCAACACAGGCACAGCTCATCCTAGTTTATGTGACCCTGCAACAAGTTAATTCCCTCCAATCTGCAGCAATTAGGGACTCAAAAAAAATCTGCTTTAAACTTGTTTAGTCCACAGACGGTTTTCATGCATGTAGCTAGTCCCACTTACTGGCTTTCTTGATCATGTGCAAGACTGGCTCTGTGTAACAGACTGAAACAGGATGCTGAAAATCTAGCAATTTTATCTAAGGAGGACTTGTGCCTGTGGGAGTTTTAGAGACATTTTGGGAGTAGTTGTTACTCAAGTTGGAATGTGAGACTGGAGAAGAAGATGTGGAAAATGATAACTCCCAAGTCTGTATATCTGAGACGGCAATCTCTTTATGGCATGGACCAGAGTTCTATTTGTGTGTTGCAACAATAATAAATTAAAGGATGCACTGGGAACAACTTAGTAATGGGATAGTTTTGGGAATCATCTATGCTGTGCAGTAAACCTCTATGGTTGCTCTGAACTTTGGAGACCTACAAAACAATGTAATGAACTTGAACTTTCTCTTTCAAGAAAAGTTCACAACCTTTCACCTTCTATAAAAATTGGCTTTAAGATATGGAGACTTAAAATTTGCCCTACTTCTGTTGTAAAGGTCAGAAGTTATTTCATGTCACAATTAACCTTTGTGAGCAACAAGGCCCACACGACAAGTCCTGTGTTTCTAGGTTAAGGCTTGGGTCTCTGGGGGTAGCAGAAGCAGTGCGTGGAGGGCAGAGGCTGCTTTCCTGGGTGGCTGCCAGAGATACCATGGCAATAGCAGTGTCTCTTTGGGAAAGGGTCTCTGATACTGCGTTTCTTGCTCTGTCAAGTCCGTTCATTAATAATTGGTCTCATTTCCTCCAAAAAAGAAAACAAAGAAAAAAGCTCACAAAATAACCCTTGTAGTTTTAGGTGCTAAGTAAAGCATTAAATAAGTGATAAGGCTAATAATTCTGTGTTTAATGTGGGAACCTGCGGATCCCCCAACCTGGGCACAAACACATTACAATTACAGCTTAACCGAAACCAGGACGCGGGGAGCTGGCTCTACATGTGCAGCAGGAGATGGGCAGTGTCAAACCTGGCTCCAAGCACACATTTTTAATTAAGTGCCACTTAACACGTCAGTTAATCTCCGAGGTATTTGGAGCACTGTGCGGCTCCTAATAACAGACCAGGTGGCAGTGAGCACGGCAACCAGCATTTTGGTGCTGTCAGCGCCTCAGGCACTGCCGGGTGGCAGGGAGCTCAGCAGGCTGCTGCCTGCCTCTGACATCTCAGCGGGGCGACTCGGCCTCGGGAGCAGGAACCCAAACACCCCTCACGGAGACTGAGAGGCGGCGAGGGTTATTTCTCCACTGAACTAGCGCAGAGCCAGGCAGCCCCGCTGCTGACACCCCTGGGCTGAGGTGTCCGGGCACCCGCAGGCGATGGGGGCGCTTCCTCGTAATGCTTTATTTTGAAACACGCGGGGCCCTTTTGCTGCCAGACGCCGCCAGCAGGGCCCTCCTGCGGGGAGGAACCGCCCCGCACCAAGTCGGCGCCCGCCATCTTCTAGGGGCGACGGGGAGCCCGGTGCTGCCATCGCGTGGCTGCCGGCGGGCGGGAGCAGGGCCGGGGCAGCAGCGCTCCGCCATCGCGGCGGGGCGGGGACCGGGCTTCGCTTCGCTTCGTTTCGTTTCGCTTCGTTTCTCGTCCCTGCAGTGTCCGGCCTCCCCGCGGAGTCGCTCAGCGGAAACAGGAACAAAACCCGCCCGCGGAGGCGGGACTCCGCTAGCTTTCGCTTGCCGCCCGCGTCTCGCCTGGCGCCGGACCCCCGGTAGGCCTCGGCACCATGGACCCGTTTCTGACCCTGCTGCATTCCTTTTCCTCGAGCCTGTCGGCCGGGGAGCTGCGAGACCTGAAATTCCTCTGCCAGGACAAGATTGGGAAGAGGAAACTTGAGTCTGTCCAAAGCGGTGCGGAGCTCTTCAGCTTCCTTCTCGAGCAGCAGGTGATATCAAGCCACAATGTGGACTTTCTCAAAAAGATGCTTATGGTCATTAAAAGAGAAGATTTGATCACACGGCTAGAGCATTTTGTAGAGGAAGGAGAAGCTGATGTACCTGAAAATCAACCAGATGTGAATGAAAAACGTAGGTGGATTTTTTTTATTGTTTTGACTTCTTTTTTTTTTTTTTTTTTTCCAAAATAATCACAATACGTACACATGCATCCTCAAGACATGGGTCTGCTTGGAGCACGGTTGCCTGCTGTGGCCGAGTCCACTGCCAACAGTGTTTCTGCTACGTAACTGCTGCCCAGGACAGTGTTACATCCTGGAAGAGTTCCATGAGGGCAGCATATGCTGCGAACAGCTTGTTGGAGTGGAATTAGTTCTCTGTTATGCCTAATGGTCACTTGGATGTTTGCTATATACTTGGACCTCCTGGTATATGCAGTGGCTTTTCAGACATGATGTGACATACAGCGCGTGTAATACAGCAAAAGTAGTAGCATTTTTCTTAATAAAAATATTTACATAATGTCACTTCTGGAAATCCATCATTAACATATATTTTTGCTATTTCAGGTCTGCAGAAAGTAGCTATTGAAGTCATATGTGAAAATGTTGGGAGAGAATGGAAAATGCTGATACGGAAACTTGGCTTTTCTGAAGTGAAAATAGACAGAATAATAGCAGCCAATCCCCTTAATTTGAAGGAACAATTGGTTCAATCTCTTCGAGAGTGGCAGAAATGGAAGGGGAAAGATGCAAAGGTGACTGATTTAATAAAAGCTCTTCGAGACTGTAACTTGAACTTGGTGGCAGACCTAGTTGAACAGAAGCTCGTGCAACTGAACATTGAAACCAAGTGAAATCAGTGTAAAAACTCATTCACATCTGTGATGTGAAAGTAAAAAAGCAGAAGTGCCTTCTTGTGTTCAAAACCAAAATCACTGTCATTGGTTCTGTTAATTCTGCAATTCATTCATGTGCCTTAAATTAATAGCTTAATTTACGGTCAGATTAAGACTAACATAAAAACAAATTCCTTTCAGGTAATGCTTTGTAGCTGATGCTTCCCTTTAAATGATTTTACCATTCAGAATAACTACACTCACTTGTGTAAGAATTCTTACACTTCAGTTCAGCCTCTCACCTGAAAATAATATTTGCTTTATTGCAATTACTTTTCAGGTAACTTCTCTGTGAATACATCCATGGGACACTTGTGAGGGAGCTGTAATTTAAAACCTGATAGGGAGGGTTTTTTTTTTTTTTTTTAGTGGCCTGTTTGTAACTAGTGTGAAAGGGGTAAGGAGGTAGAGCTCTTTGCTGTTTAGTGGGTCTTCTTTTTGTTTTAGGTGACATAAGATAATGTCTTCCATAATTTGTTGAGTACCTTGGTTATCAGCAGAAGGATACTAAGAAGACTGTAACGTCAGTCTGTAAGATGGCAGTGCAAAAGGGGCTAATACCTATTGTAGTGGTGCTTTTTTTTTTGGCAGAAAATATGCCCAGTTTGAAAATGAACTTGTTGAAATCAACAGTCTGTATCAAGTGCCTTCATACACAGAATCAGAATGGTAGAAGTTGGAAGGGACCTATAGAGATCACCTTATCCAGCCCTTGTGCTCAAGCAGCAGCACCACCCAGAGCAGGTTGCCCAGGACCTTGGGAATCTCCAAGAAGGGGAACTCCTCAACCTCTCTGGGCAACCTGTGCCAGTGCTCTGTCACCTGCAGCAAATTCATAAAGTACTTCCTGATGTTTAGATGGAAAACATCACCCTGAGGGAAACTTTCTCCTGAAAGTACCAAATAAATTTTAAGCATGTCACAAATGTTTACAGCAGACTTTTTTTTTTTTTCATGCCTTGAATGTTTTAAGATTCTTCACATCAAGTCATCTTGAAGTAGGATTGTTAACTGCAATATCTTTCAAACTACATAGATAGATGCCTGAAGGGAGAGGCTTCATTTTTGCTACTCTACCTGTGTGACTTAACCCCTTTCAAGTTCTTGTTACACAATGCCATTACTATGAAGGCTGCGTGTCAGAATGTAATACATCACTACTCTTTCTGACACAGTTTTCAAATTTTTCTTGAATTTGGTGATTGTAGTGTAGAAGGGAAACTGCTGTAATGTGAACTTAACTTTTTATTAGAGTTTTTTCTTGAAAAATACTTGTGAGAATCATGTTAATCCTAGTGTGCTAAATATCAGTGATGATATACAAGCAAAGGAGCAATGGGTAACACAAAAGTTTCCACCTGTTTTTTTTTGGCATGTACAGTTCTTTAAGTACTCCCTTCAATACTTGGTCAGCATCAGTTGTCAATTCCAAAGTTCTGGTAGGAGATGAAATGCTGCACTTCAACCAAATGACTAGTTCAAAAGTTTTAGTGACTACTAATAGACTTGGTCTTCATTCTGCGGTATTTAAATAAAATTTTCAGATTTTTTTCTTCAAGCATTTAGGCTGTCTTTCTGAGCAGAGTGGAAGAGAAGTTAGCAAAATGAGTTATGTTTGTGATGAAGCAGCTCTGCAACAGTCCCAAGTTCAATCTGTCCAGTGTTTTCCTTACCTACTTGTCCTAAGTTTTCTGGTTCACAAAAGATAAACATAGCAGGAATATTAAAAACCATACTGCCTACTGGATATTAACAGGATATTTTAAGAATCAGTAGGAACAGCTGTTGTAGCCAAGTGCTCATCTGCAAGAACTGTTCTGCCTCAAGATGTGAAACTCAAGGATTTGTACATAGTGGATGTTTGAAAGCAAAGACCTAGACTTCAGCAATCTCTTAGTACTTCAGGACCAATTAAAAACTATTTTTATTAAAGATTGAAAAGATGATTGTGAGAAGAACAAAATCAAGTGGAACAAAAACTTTTTATTGGGAGGGAGGGATAAGTGGAAAGAGTGTAATTCATAAGGAAATGTATTGTCATGTGGTCAGCAATCTTTATTTTCAAAATCAACATTTTGGACTCACTTTTATAGCTAGAATTAAAGTTTTATACTGTATAATTTTGTGCATATTTCATTAAAACTATTTCCTTAAATTAAATGGAACTGTTTCTTTGTTTTATAGAATTGCTGTCTATGATGAGATGAGTGGTGCTAAACAGGCCTTATATTACCATGTCACTCTCGGAACATCAAAAAGGAGAAGGGGAGAAAAAGGAGAAAAAAAATAACTGCAGGAGTAGCTTTTGAATGCTGTCGCCTGGGAAATATTCTCTGCCAGCCCTTAGGAGCCTAAAATTGAGTGTGATATATGCATGGGAGACAGGCCTTCAATGAATAACTGTATTAAAATTGTTTTCCTTATTTTTCTCCACTAGTCATGCTCTGGTAAGGGTGTTGTAGTTGTTTTATAATTAATTAAAATTACAGTTTATGCGTCTTTTCTAAACCTGCAGGGTGCTACAGGATGTGTTCAGAAGTTAAATTGATAGACGCTTTGGTGTTCCCTGAAGTCTGTACTAGCACTAGAGAGTTAGAGTGTACTTAAAACTTTGAATGCATAAGGCAAATGACTTTACCCATTTTATCAAATTCTTCCTTCAATACTCTGCAAGGATGTCTGCCTACATATCTGCTTTTTTTTTTCTTTTTTTTAATTTCTCTTGAGAGTCTTTGTTTCCTTACAGCCTTCAAAAGACAGCCCATAAAAACATATGTTGACAGTGAAAACTACTCTCTCAGGAGACTACTCTCTTATTTTGGTGGATTGTTTTTTCAGGTCCCTTTGCAGTCTCTGAGTACTTGCTTGCCATTTCCCATGATGCTTGAAAATAACACTAATTATATACTGCACATTGTGATGGCGTTTTTCATTTTCAGAAGTCGCTTATTTTCATGACAGAAGTAAAAGAATTTTTCTAGACTTTTAATTAAAAGTACTCTTATACAAATTGGTTGTCATGAATATTTCGAATGCAATGTTTTATATTCCTTCTTCTCCATTCCCAAAACACAGGCAGCTGTATTTCCTCCAGCCTTTGTTTCAGTCCTAAAGTAATCGGCTATTTTATGAAATCTAATTGCTTCGTTTAATTGTCTAGCACAAAAAGCTGAGTAATGCATGCTGTATCTGTATCTCAGAGCTCTCTCTAAGCACTCAGCATGTCCTTAATTCAGACTCTTTGGCTGAGTATTTTTCAATTTGTATTTAATTTCTAATCACTGTCTTTGTCTCTTTCATAATTGCTAAAAGGTGGTTTGTGCTATTCTTCCAGTCCCCTCCATAGATCACCTATGTCCTTAAAATATGTTCCAGCATGGAAAACATGTTTCCAAGTTGTTTTCCCTGTTTGATTTATTACTTCTTTCCTCTGCCAATGTTTTTATCAAAAGTTTTAAGGCTGCATTGGTAGAATTGCAAGAACTAGTTCACTGCCTCAACTGTATACCATAAGAATAGGAATTATGGAGGTCAGATGAGAGATGTGGGGTTTTGATGTCTGCAAGCAATGAAAGTTCAAGGACTTTGGAAGAATCTTTGTTTTTATAACAATTTTCATAGCTGAGGATTACTTAACGTTGAGAGGGTATGTTGCAATGGGTTCTGGGAACTGTAGGTTTAGAAGAAAGGAAGCACAGCTTTGCTCAGCTGCCAGGAAAGTTCAGATTAATGCAGAATGAAAAGACGGGCTCATGGGGGAGGTGGATATCTGTGGAATAAGCTCACGGGCACTCTTAATAAGTGCATAGGCATAAGTTTCTTCCGCAGAACTATTTCTCCCACTGTTTCTTCTCAAGAACTTTACTCATGATTTCTTGAAACAGTCAGGTTAAAAATAACAGACATCTGCTCTTGTAAAATTGTATATAATAGACATTAATATGTTAAGTTGGTATTGCTGGCCGAGTTTAAAGTCAGCAATTCCTGTGATTGGATAAGCATTGGAGTTTGAGAATTTTTTCATTGTTATCCAAATAGGCCGTGTGCACGATCCTAATTGTTGATGGTGACACGGCTTTCCTTTCTTTCAGCTTGGAGTTTATCAAAGAAAAGTGTTTCTCTATTTCTGGCAGCTCACAGTATTGAGGACAGCTTTCAGTCTACAGAATAACCAGCTGTTGTTGAAAAGTTAAGGTCTTGGAAAGCATTCTCCAAGACTCTGAAGAGATCAGTATATAAAAATGTATCTATAAAGCCCTTCCTGAGGACTACATTTCTAATACAGCATAGTAAGTACTTTTGCTAAGGAGAGCAGCTTAATTTCAGCTTTGTATGGCTCAGGTCTCAAGAAGTTCTGAAATGGGCATTTTTACTTCATAGCATTCAAGCCTTCAGGACCAGGCTATTCCTCTGTGTCAAACTATAGGAGGATAAATTTGGAGCATTGTCATGGAGATGTATAAAGTCTTAAACAGGACTTTTCTGTTCTTGGCTACACATTTACAGGTGACCACTTGTACAGAACGTATGCAAAGCAATAACCTTGCAATTAAAAACATTCACAATTTTTATAATGTTTGCATTTCTGCTTCTTAATTCCGTTATTGCTAATGATCTCAGCAGGACTATCAGCTTTAGAAAATAGTTTTCAGAATTTAATAAGTCAGTACTTCTTATTATGATCTAACTTCTAATATGGCTTTAAAAGTTTTTCTGTGAGTGTACACACAACCTGTGGCAAAGACTTTCCCAAAGTGGTATATGGGGACCACATTTCAATACACAAGTGGGTAAGTGATTTTTTTTTGCAAACCTGGTACCAGATTTATATACAGTGAACATATAGACAATAAGGAGTGTTTCGAATAAAAATTAAGCTACAAAATTATTACTGTCATTAACCTTTTGAATTTTTGAGTATTAATGGTTTTTCTTATAGTTCTACTCAAGAAGAACCTTATCTTTTTCCCATTCTTTTTCAGAATTTGTATTTTTTTTTTTTTTAAGAAATAGAATCCCACACCTATATCCATCTGTTAAATAAAAAAGAAGTTAGTATCTGAACAATATAGCTAAATGCTTATCATGCCTTTTTTTTTTTTTTTTCCCTCCCAACCAGTAGTCTCCCTGAGATGCACTTCCTGTAGCTTCTAGGCATGTTGCCAAATTTTGAAAAAAATTACAGAGCAAGTGGGAATGAAAAGGGTGCAGCTCCTGGCAGGTCTGGGCCTATGGTTTCTGGGATCTAACTCCTGTATTCTTTCTTGATGCCCTGTTAATGGGGGCAGAATTTAGTCACGACTTCCCAGCTGTAAAGTCCCTAGTGTGTGAAACCCTGGTTAGCTGGAATTGCCCTCAAAGCCATTATTCCCATGGCAACTGCTCTGCGTTGGAGTGTACTGGGCATGTGGTTGTGGCATGCTACTACCTCCTGGCTATCCCAGCTAGCTGAATAATGTTTGGAAGCTGTTACTAATTGGGAGACTTGCTGCTGTCTCCAGTCATTGACCATCTCAAAAATCCCAGCTCCAAGTGCAGGAACATAAAGCAGAATTCCTGACTTCATTTTCTCCCTTCGCTGCCCCACTGGGACAAGACACATGAGAGAGCACGGGCCTAGAATTAAGGAATTGACTTTTGACATTTCTCTAAACATCAGCATTTCTCTAAACATGAGCATATGGTGCTTCCATTTCTGTATCTAACTTGGGCTGTAAAATTCAGACTTGTGTGTCTAACTGCATGTTTGTGCATGAAGTAACTAATATGTATGCAGATGAATTAAAAATAATGAGAGCTAAAAACAACAAAGCATACGTTTCTAGCTAATGGCTACTTGCAGCTCTGTTATATGCTACCTAAATAAGTGGACTTGATTATATGTATTTTTCTTTATAACATTTTCACAAAAAAAAATGTCACTTTGAATGCTAAAGAATGTCATGTCTCCATATGTGATACGTGTGATTCATTACCTCAAAATGGTAAATGTCACACCTGGGCTGTGAATGTCAAGGGATATTAAATGTTATAGTATGTTATAGATAACTGTTTGTATAAGCCCTTTTGTTCTGTACTGTGTTTTTTTTTTCCCTTTCATTTCCTGGAACTTCATTGTTACCAGCACTCCAGCCCTGACTCACTCCGAGCCTTTACTCACATGACTGAATGAGACCACTGAGGTGAGTCAGAATTTGAACCTGGTAGTTCTGTGTTGGCAGTGTGTTTTGCTAGTCTAACATGAGTACCTGACTGTGAATAGGAGGCACCTGCAAACGGTGGACATGGCTGTAAGAGTGATGCTGTAGACAAGGCCCTCCTTTCCATCCTGGTTTTGCATGGCAGGAAGGTGTCCAGCTGCTTCCATGCCTCCCACCTCCTGTGCTAGCCAAGATCCCAAACAGCCCCTGAGCTCCTCATCCATGTAGGTAACTGATGCCATGCTCCCTGCAGCCTCAGTGGGTAACTAGAAGCAGCTGGAGCATGAGAGCATGGCGTAGTACACTCTGGCCATCATTTTCTCCCTAGGAATGCCTCCTCCTGTTGCTTAAAGTGGGAACAGGTGCAGGGATCTCTGTCAGGGTGGGAGATCCTCAGCCCTGGGGATTCCTGATTCTCGAGTAGTCATTCCTTCTGGATAAGTTACTTAGTGTGAAAAGAGCAGGTCATTCCGGAGACTGAAAGCCTGAGACAGATTTCACCTGTCTCTCCTCTGTCATGTGAATTAAGGCTTGCAGAAGCATCTAGGCCAACAGCCTCAAAGTAGATTCCACTGCAAAAACAGCTGGAATGCTCACCTATTTTTAGTGTCAATCAACACCTTTGAAAGCTCTGACTTCTCTTTCACACATAATGTAACACCATTGCTAATGCATTTCCTAGGTTAGTATTCTTACAGCTTTGTAGAGGATTATTGTTATTAGGGATGTATTTAGGTCAGCCTGCATTTTTAAGGGGGACTGTTCTAGTAACCAGAGACTCCAGCACTGCAGAGCTCTGCCTCCTGTGCAGGACTTGCCTGCGAGGTGAGATGTCTGCTGCTTGGGTTTGAGCTGTGGGGAGCTCAATTTGTTTTATGAGGTCTGAGAACTTCCCATGGGCTAATTCAGATGAATTAGAGAAAGAATTATGGAGAAATTAGATCACAGTTTCTTTTGCTTAAACGGCACCTAAAGTGCCTCATGGGCTTGTTCTATTTTCTCCTTTAAAAGGTTACTTTCATCCCTTATCTCCCTCCCGCAAACTCATACCCCCCCCACATCATTAAATGTTGAATAATTATAACACAGAGGCCTGGGGGAGGACAAACACTGGTTTTCTTGGTGGTTTGAAAAGGACTTTGACGTTGCTTGAATCATCCCTAGTTATTCAGACAGCCTGATCCAGTGGTTTTCAATGTTTTCAAATAGGATTACAACAGACTCAGCTAGGGGAAAATGGACACCAGTGGAATTGCCACGGTACCTGTAAGCAAGTCAGGGAATATCCTGTTTTTTTGAAATGTTATCACATCACATGTTACAGCAGCAGTGGCAGCTTCCTGTTTTTCCATGCAAAGAGAATCAATGGGCTGCTGCTGGCTGAAAAATGCTGCCAGCTTCTTTTGGTCATGTGTTTTGGTATTAGAGGTGACGTTCTTGAAGGCAGGCAAGACAGTTTCTAACCATGCAACCAAACTGAGCCATAGGAGCTGAAAAAAAAACCTTTGTGCACTCATAAACCTTGTGAAGAACTACCTGGTGTCTGTGTATGTAGGCTTTTCTGCTGCATTTTGGCTGCAAACTGATATAGGCAAGAGATGCTGTCTCTCTATGAGCACTTAAAATTGGCAGTCCCTTCCCTGTTGCAGCTACCATGCATCTTGACCTTACTGCAGAAGGTATGATAAAATAACCCAGTCTGGAAAAGTATCACTGCATTTGTTACCTGAAACTTCAAAATGGCACTGTAGATTTTGGTTGGTATGAAATTTGACGGATCTTGTTACAGCACAAATTTGGTATTGAAGAACGTTTTTTGGTTGGATAACTTTTACCGAATATTCCCCTTACTAGCTGATGTATAGCAGGAAGGTGCAGTACCTAACTGCCAACTTTTCATGCAGGGAACATAACTCTTTGTACGTGGTTTAAAGATACATTACAATCAAACTTGTGCTGGGCTATCTTGGTGAAAGAAAACTCTATGATTTATTATGAGACAAAGAAAGGGTAAGACATGAAAATGTTGTGCCTCCCCAATCCTGATATGCTTGTGTATGTGTATATACACATCTCCGTGTATATATGTATATATAGCGTGTGTATGCATATGCATACATGCACACACCCTTAAATAAAGTTATTTGATACAATCTGGAAAACAAGACTTTCCTGACAGGGCTATTTCTCAATACTGTTTCTCAGACTTATGTCTATCACTTGTAAGCTGTATACTACTTCTGCTAGAAACGATTGTGTTGTATTTTTGGTGCCAATGCTAAATAAGAAGTACAAATGCAGGGCAAGCTGCTGCATCTTCAAGATTAGGCAGAGCCAAAGTGATTTTAAAACAGTTTCATTCTCACAGATTTAAATGCAAAAGTTGGCTTAATTCCTAGTACACATTAGAGCAGTGATTGCTTACTGTTCTGTTCAGCATTTTCCCTCAGTGTAATACTTTAGGCCAATGACAAATTTGTGATGCTGACATTAACCCTCTGTTCTTTCCCCCAGTACTCCTGCTCTTGCAGGCAGCAGCTGTAGACACTAGAGAAATTCTTCAGTAAGCACTGCACATGTAGAAGCAGCATACATGACCAAAGTGAACAGAAAAATCCCTCCTTCTCCTTCTGTGCACTTTAAATTGGGTTGTCCATGGCACACGTGCTGTTCACCCCTGAGCTGTAAGCAGCGCAGCTCAGCAGCGGTGCCGCTTCCCAGCCTGTCCGTAAATGATTAAGGCAGAAGATAGGTGAGTCTCGGCCGCTTCAGTCTTTGGCTTCACTGATAAGGAGTACAAAGAACAATTTAGCATCAAGTTCCTTGACGGCTTTTGTGATGAGGGCAGCAGTTCACTGAACTGAAACTGCCAAATTAATCTCACCTTGTCTAGACTTAATATTTTGTGTTTGTGTATGAAGAAATGTTAACAATTCCTGGAAGTTTTAGGCATTATCTTCTAAAATTGTTTAAGGGACAAAAAGGAGTTACGTTTGTTTGGATTTGCAAGAGGATCTGACCTGTGTTTGGAGTGCTGGCTGGCTGACCGAGTGCAACACACAAAAGGAAAGAGACCAACGTACTCTACCTCTTTGCACACAAGCTCAGGTGTGCTGTGGCAGCTTAACTTACAGGCTGAAGCTAGAACCTGTTCATAGGTAAATATTTATGTTGACTCTTTTAAACGTGAATTACAATGCAAACACATGGTATGCTCAAAGTGTCTTTAATATGAACTGTGTTCAGGAGAATGAGGAATTTAGCTCTGAAATAAATCATTTGCCCTGCTTCTTACAGCATAGATGAACTATGTCAGGGCTGCTGTTTTTTCTATTATGAGTTATTCCTAATTATATCTTACCCAGGATGGCTTTCAGCCATTTCCTAAACGTTTTTTATTATTCTCCCTTTGTTTAAGGATTAACTAATTGGTGTGGCGTAGAGACAAGACAATGACATGTTTTTTTCAGCTTTTGTCCAGCTTCCTAAAAATAACAATCTTTTAACCAAGAGCTGAGAGAGGATTACATTTCGTATCTTTTTCTCTTATTTATTTTGCAAGCTACACACCATGTAATTTTTCAGCAGCTAGATTGCAAGTGTCTTTTTACCTAATAACTGCCATTAATTAATTATTTGATAAAAGCTGTGTAAATAGCTCTACACAAAGGAACAGTCAGGCAAACAGAAGGCAAAATGAAAACCGGAGTGACTAAGAGTATTATCTGACAAAACACAGGGGCAAATCTTTTGTTGGTAGCTAAGGTGAGTCAAAAGACTACCCATTAAGACCTTGAAGGCAACTGAGTGCACACCGCATCAGACCTCAGGTGCAGATAAATGCACTCTGGTAAGATGCCTATACTGAAGGGAGTGACCCACAGGGACCAACCAGTCAAGGACCACATTCTGCTTCTATAAACTCTGACTCCAGTTAGAGCAGGCATAATTGTTCATATCAGGGTGTGTGCGGCAGGAGCCCATTTTCACTGTTATCCCAGTATCACCGCTGCCAGCTCCACAGGATGCTGCTCAGTGGGGAGTTTTGGTACACATCACTGATGTGTACACCCCTGTACTGTGCATACTGCTGTATGCATACAGCCTTATCTGGGACATAGCACTTTGTCTTTGGGACAGACAGAAAGCTGTATTATACCAATATCAAACCAGAGGTTATTATAGTTAATTATGGCAAAATTAGCTTCAGTTTCCTATGTACGAGTTGCTCACCAGAACAGAGAATGGACTCATGAAATAAAAAGTTACCTATGAAAACCAAGGAGCATGCTACCAGTGGTCCAAAATGTGCAGGTTCCATACTATCTGAAGCTGCATATACTTTGCTCTGTTCTTAACAGCAGGTTATTATTATTATTAATCTATAAGGGGATGCAGAAATTGCCCTGAAACATGTTTTCAGGAAGGAGTAAACTGAAAACTTCAGTATACCAATTATTTTTCAGAAATATTCTTGGCTAATAATGGAAGCTCAATTTACCACCAGAGCTGCCTTTCAGTCATATAATTGAGAAGTTGCCACCTAAGTCAGAGGAACTAGATATTCTGTCTGGAAGAAATAAGTACTGTACATGAAGGTTAATAATTTTGATGGAGGAGGTGCTACTAAATACACAGCCTTTATAGCTGAAAGGAGAACTACTGGTATTTAGACTGACTGTGTGCACAGATTGCACTGGATCCCTTGAACTTCCAGTGGCAGGGGATGCAGAAAGCATTCCTCAGTTTTAAAAATCCTTCACGTGCTCCCTGACTCTAAGGTTTACAGAGGAGTTGCCTGTGCTGAGGAAATTTGGTCAGGCTAGTAACAGACACACTGCTGACAGCAAGCCAAGAAGGGACACAAAGCCTCATTATATTTTTACTTATTGTTAAAATACTTATTTTTACTTATTGTTAAAAAAGATGGTTTGGCAAGTGCCTAGACAACTTTGGTGCATGCATCTCAACAGAAGGAAATCCCAGCAACACTAAAATGGTAATTTCTGACAGGAACCCTGAAAGTGCCTTTCTTTAAAGGAAACAGATAATTGATGCAGCAATGGAGGTGCAGAGGCACCTGCCATTCCTGTTGCTATCGCAGAGGGCTCTGCTGGCCTGCCTTCTCTGTGAGGCCCTGTGGAGTCTCCTCCCCACTGCACACCTCACCCAGGTCGTGTTGTGCTTACTCTGGGTTTATGTTGCTCAAAATCATGGCATTTCTTCAAAAGAAAAGGATGAGAGCCTCTTGCAACTCTCTTAGCTTATATATTGTTGACAGGCACGTGCCATCTTTCATTTATTTGCTAATTAACTTAAACATCAGACATACAGTTTATGGTGCTGGTACACCACCAGACAGAATAGACAGACCAACACAGAAGCAAGCAGGGAAGGAATTTACGTTAAAAACACAATGAAAAAAATTCAGAAGAGAAACACCATTTACTGTATTTCAATTATTTTTCTCTCTATTTATTTCAAATTGACTTGAGCACTGTTCCCAAAGGTCTTGTTTTGTTCCACTGCCAAAAGTAGAGCTGCTTTTTCTAAAATATTGTCTGTTTTCCCTGAAGGTTCTCTTCTGATTCTGATTCCTTTTAAATGTCATCCTGCTGCTTAAGGCTACTAGTAGGTGGTCTGAGCTGAATGTTTACTATTATATGGCTTATACCTATACTTATTTTCCATGTCAGATTCTGACATAGTAACCTTCTTCCCCAAATGCTAAATTTTAAATGACTTGGCTGCCTAGGCAGAATTGCTATTAATCAGAACAGAAAAATAATGTTGGGAAATGAACTTTCTTCAATAGCAGTTTTATACACAATACCATACATCATAATTCCATTTGAGCCTTGGTGCCGTTGTAAATTTCCATAGTTGTTTGTATTTTTGTCTGTTGCAGTTTTCTTTGTGAATTCATTTTGAGGCTGTGCTTTTTTTTACTCCCCATCTCAGCCAATTCATTTTAGCAAATGAATATTTTTAGTAAACATTTTGAAGACTGCAGGGAATTATAAAATAGTGAAAATAAACATTTAACTCCTGTGTATATAAACTGATGATTCACTGAAAACATTGTTTACATTTCCATTTGCCTATAAGCTGAAGCTGGTTGCACAGATAAGTTTTGTCTGGTTTATACACATATGGTTTGGGAATAATACCTTACCGATTTTATTACCTTCACATACACAGGTGAATGTTTCAATTCAGCGTGCATCTGAATAATGAAGATAGTGATTGCTGCGTGCAGTTTCTTGCAGGCAATATGCACATAATGAAAGGTATGTTGGCAACTTGAAATCTAGTCAGTTAAGGATTAGAAAGAGGCTTAAGTACTATACTAGATTTATTTATTTATTTATTTATTTATTTATTTATTTATTTATTTATTTTAAATGCTTTTATCTACTTTACTACAATATGAAGGGCTAATAATAGAGGATGCTGAGTACATAGAAATCATGGTCCAGTTTGTTTAGTGCCCACTCCAAAGCCACTTGAAACACTAGGAGCCTTTGCATAGCAGACAAACTGAAAAGATTTTTTTTCCCCTTCAGACTCAAACTTACAGGAGCAGAAGTGTTAGTTTACATGCAGATCCTTTTTACTCTAGTCAGACTATTTATAAACTCTTTGCATACAATATTAAAATAATATATTATTTTAAATATTCTGCTTCTCCTAAGAGGTCTCAAAAGATTCTAAAAGCTGAAGCCTCAATTTTGAAATTATCTTCGCAGAAATCAACTCCCATTCTTCCCTGGAGTCTTCAGAAATAAACAGCTGAGATGCCATGTGTATAGAGCTCACCCTGAGATCAGTGCATGGGTATACACAGTATTTTGGAATAAAAAATAGCATTATTCATTTTTTTTGGTAATTGAGTTTTTATATATCCTGAGAGATTGCCATGGCTCTGAATTTTTTATGCCCCAGTCTTGCAAATATTATCAATTAATTCCAAACCAGTTAAAATTAGCAAGTCAGGTAGGCAAGCCTTAGGCTGCTAAATACAAAGCAACAAAGCCAAAAGCAGCACTGCTTATTTCGATGGACATTCACATTAATTTTACTTGCTTTTCTATAAACAAGCTGTGCTATTTGTTGCACGTATCCCAACCCAGATTCATGTCTTGGGCTGCTTCAGACACCTAACTGCAGCTCCCACAGCCAGAGTCCAGCTGCCGTAGGCTCCCTCTGCAGTCAATGAGAAGTGACAAGCATCCTGAGAGGGTGATTCATGGACCACACCAAAGATCTGGATCTCTTGCTCCACTGATTACAGAGGCAAGCAAGGGTAAATGGGTTCAGCGTGTAGGTGGTCAGCCAGGTGGAATGTATCCGGACCTGTTCCAGTGAGTCAGGAGCCACCGTATTACAGCTGTTCCTGAATTCTTGACTCCAGACATTTCTGCTTCAACTATGCCACATGAATTTATTCAAAGGTTTTTTTTTTGTTATTATTATTATTTTTATTTTTTAATAAAGTGTAACTAACTAATGTAGAACCATATTGCCCTGAACTTGTAACTGAAAGCAATATTTGGTAGATGTCTTTCATTATATTAAAAAAGAGATTTGAAGATGTGCTGAAATCAGTATATTCACTTAGTGTAGAATACATTTGCATTAGAGTTTAGGGATATGTTTCACTTAAGATTGAAATAATTGGTATTTTGTCTTTCTGCCTCAGGGGGATTTCTGCCACTGTAAATCCATTCAAAAAAGACAACAGCTTCCACAATTCTGTGCTGCAAAGTGAACAACTGAAGCTGAAGGTAATCTGAAAACCTTTTGGAGTTCAGTGGGTTTGTACTTGAGTGGGAATATGCATTTTTGATTGCAGGAATGGCAGCTGAATTTGGAAAATATTTATAGTATTTATATAGGTATGATTCCCATTAAAATAAATACTACACGTTCATCTACTCTCATAAGACTTTTCTATGCATCTTCAGAGTTTTCTGTGTGTCTTGTGGAGACTGTTCTTTCTGTAAGATGAAGTAAATCCATCTGAAAATCTTCTGAGATTTCACAGAAGCTAACTGATCTGATTTACACCTGCATAAATCAGACATAAATCCATTTAAATCTGCATTATATAAATAAAATGTCAATGTAAAGAAGAACAGTGGCAAGCTGTGGTTTCTAGCAATCTTGGCTTCTGTTGCCAAAGGGTTGATACATTTACTAGTGCACATATCTTTACACATGGGCATAACCATTAATTACCTCTATCCTCTTCACTATAGGCCACCGTGCAGATTCTTCCACTCTTGTTCCTTCTCCCCCAGGCTCTTCTGCTCAGCAACCTCTGGATGCATTTGTTATGGTAAAATAATATTGAAGCATCTAATGACAGAAGAATAATCAGTGCTGTTGGCAAAAATCCTGTCCTTTCAGTATGAAATGAGTAAGATGCATTCAAAATGCATTTTTTGTCAGTCAGGCACCTAAGGAGTAAGCAAGGTGCTGCAGGCTCAGCTCAGAAGGGAAAAACCCATGGGCCCTGATCTCCCGCGGGAGATGTGGGGCGGGAAGGGGCTGCTGCACTGCTCAGTTGGGTTAAACATCAGGACATTGTCTCTTTTTTTTCCCCTTGTCTTTTTTTTTTTTTTTTTTTTCTTTTTTCTTTTTCCCTTCTCATCCTCCCTGTTTTGACCATCTTTTGTTGGAATTTCATCATGTGGTTCTGAGGCATGGGGAGTGGATGGCTATCTAACCCGGGTTTCTGAAGCGATGCCTTTGCTGCCGGCTGATTTAGTGCATGGCTCTTTCTGGACGCGTCTCCAAGAGCAGCACCTCGTTAAATGAGGCAGGCGGGGAGCCAGCCTTCCTTCTGAACTATTAAAGGAGTCACCGTGCTCATTCAGTGAAAATATCTGAGTTGCTCATGCTCTTGATATTGTACGGTATGTCTTGGGGCACGTGCCTAGGCGGAAGGAAAAAGGAAACTGTTTTTCTGGTACTACAAATAAATGGGAACTCCAAGAAATATTTTGGTGTTGTACAGGAAATACCTGGGAGTTCTCCTGACTTTATATCCTGGGTATTTCAAGTGTATTATGTGCAATGCACAGGGTTACAAAAGATCTGATGATTCAGTCACACTTGCGGCATTTGAAGCACTGAAACTACACTCATCCACTCTGGGCTTTGGTGGGCTCCATGAGGGATAGCGATATGGCTTTGGAATAAGCCCTTTCAGAGATTTTTGGGGTGTCTTAGAAATTTCTGCAGTATCTAAGGTCTAGGCTTTGAGTGTAGCATTCACAAAGCAGAGTGCCTGGCAAAGATATTCGCAGTATGGTATGTGGGAGGCACATTCCTACAATAGGATAGTCTGGATTCAAGTTCCCTTCTGGACTAAGCCATCCTTTTGGGCATAAACAAATGCCCAGCTCTTTATGCATGAGGAGACAGTGCTTCCCTTTTGTGTAAGACATTTATATGTCATGTGAACTCTGTTCCCACCTGAGGCTCTGAAACCCATTTCCAAGAAAGTGCCTAACCGCTAACATTTCCATCTCTCCTCTGTAAGTTGTATACAGAGTAATCCAAGACTTGGAGGTGACAGAGATCAAGGAGACAACTCCTTTAGGCTGAGGAGGGTCTACAGGCAACACTCTTGCTTGCTAAATGGGAAGTCTGACCACAGATGAGACGAGCTGGGAAAGCTGAATGTGAGAGTGCCTGTGCCTTTTCAACAGACTGGTTGAAGATTAATATATGGATTTCATTCATATTTATTCTCCTGTTCAGAACTGTGTGCTATGTTCTTTCCTTTGCTTTCATCATGAAGCATGATTATAGTTGGTAGTCGGTAGAATGGTTTAGTTTTCGGTTTAACAACTTAAAGACAAACAAAACTTAGTTTCAAAAGCAAAAACAACCACATTCCAGGTCATTCCAAACTGAGAGAAAATGTAATGACATCTTTTAGGATCTCTGTGAACACAGAGGTTCACTTATGAATTCATTCCCTGTAACCTGGGATTTCCTCGACTTGCAACACTGACCAGGCCGAGCCAGGACAAACACCTTCAGTGCATTTGAACTCTGACTCCCCAAGGATGAGGACAAAATAATGAGCACTGTCCTATCAGCAAAGGTATCCCGTGACTCCATCGCCCTCACCATCCCAGCTGACACACCTGAGGAGCAGGTACATTTTCACAGGGTACAAAAATACAGACCTCTGCATAGGAAGGGGCAAACCACAGCCTATAAGGC
Source organism: Oxyura jamaicensis (assembly GCF_011077185.1). NCBI lineage: Eukaryota > Metazoa > Chordata > Aves > Anseriformes > Anatidae > Oxyura > Oxyura jamaicensis. The sequence continues at coordinate 7,818,890 of NC_048897.1, read as the reverse complement.
TGTGAAACAGGGAAGATCTCAGCGCTGGGCAACAATTGGCTATGCTGGATCTCATATTTGGATCTCTGGCAATAAGATAATCTCCTTAAATACTTGGAAATCTTTTGAAATTTGTAGTTGTTGTACTTCTTCGATCTTTTCCAAAAGCAATTGTAGTCCCAATTGTACAAACCGTTCCTTTCTGTATAGTTAAATCTCTGGATTTGTTGAAGCAACTGCAGTGTGGAAGCTTTGGCTAGGATGAAATGTTCCTTGTTGTCAGTGCAAAAATTATGATTACTAGTAATAAAGAAACCTAAGAAAGACTTGATGGCAATCAGTTGATGGTAGCTTAATTTAGCATACAGTAATTGTTTTGCCTGTACATTTTATTTAAAAATTCCACTGTTCACCATGTGATGTTAGTTCAGGCACAATAGTTCAGCTAGAGAGGTCCATATCTAGCAACATTTGGTGAATGACAGAAAAATGAGATTTTTTTCCATATATCTGTTTTGCCACTAGAGGTGAAAAAATTCCCTGTGGAGCATTATTTGAAGAGTTGGTGTCTAGGTTTTTATTTGTAAACGATTTCACAATGAAATCAGTAATTTTCAATATTGAGGGCTTTCTGCTAAAAATCAAGCAGTGTGTTACTTTTATATTAGACTTATGGTAAAAGTGACAGCAGAATAAAGACAGTAGAGAAAATACCCTTAAGTTTCAAAAACTTACCATAAATATTTTTTAATAATGAGCAAGATTCATTTATTTGATTTCAAAATGCTTTTCAGTTTTTGAAGTCTCACTTTACTAGACTGGTATCAATCAGACTTATTTACATTTTTATATTTCCTTCCTAAATATTGCATTACAGAGGAAGGAAAGAGTCAAGGTCTGAGAGGTAAGGAAATCCCATCTCTCCTCTTCCCACAGTACGTTTTCATTCTGTGTTTGTAACCATGCTTAGAAAACTGGGTTAGATTTTCACTTGCATTTGAATAGCTTAAGTATTCTTACTGGTGCTTTGCTTAACTTTTCAAAAAGCAGGTCAATCTGGCAGGGTATTTTTGTTTTCATTAAAGAATCAAAGTAATTTCCTGTAGTGTATAAGTAATATAATCATTGATAAATTGCATGCAATTTATGGGAGACAGTTTTGTTAATGCAGGTAGACAGTTTGGGGCAATGGAATAGAAGCATTTCTCTGTAGAAATGTGCTTAGAACTAAAAAGTTGATTACTTTCAAGGAAATCTTCAGGACCTAGTTTTAAACATTAAGTTTTTGTTTTACCCCTGAAATGTATTGCTGTGCTTCATAACCATGGTTCAGATTCCGTGGTTAGTTTTACAGTAATGTGAATTACATGAAAGAAACCCCCAGTGTGGGCTGAAACTCTTAGTAACAGGTTGAAAGAGAAGGACAAATGAAGAACACCTTCTTTCCTCCCCATGATTATTTTAAGCAAGTTATGTTAGAATCAAAGCTTACAAGCTTCCACGTTATATATTTGATTTATTAAATATTTAATATATATTCACCTATATATTTTGATACAGATATATCAAAGCTTATAAATAGCTTTTTTTTTTTTTTTTTTTTTTTTTTGGTGATACTGAGACTATTTGACAATACAGGTTATTTCATAACATTTGGCAGCATCTGTGCTAACCAGCATTTGGCAGAACTTGTGATTTGAATGTGCCTTGTAATATTTGGCATTTTCCTTAAACTTCGAACTCCCAGAGTTATGTGAGAACATGAGGAAGTTCAAGAGGAAAAAAAAAAAAAAGCTTAAAAATGTGACCTGAATTCACCCTAAAGACTCAAATACCAAAGGGAAATATGAAGAGCACAATGCAGTAAGTTTGTAGTAGGAACGATTTTTGTACTTCGGGGAAGGAATAGGGACTTATTAATGATTCTTTCTTTTCTGTGCTGGGGGTCAATATGTTGTGTTTACAAATTAGGTGCCACATAATCCAGTCACAAAACTGCACAATCTTCAGTGCGGGAACTGTTACTTTTTGGCATGACGTGCCTCTGCCTGTGTAACAGGCCCTTGATGCTTTTCGGAGGTTTGCACTATAAAAGCAGGAACTGGATCCAAAATGCAAATGCTTTATTCAGAGTAGTAACACAACTCTTTCACAGAGTTCAAACAGAAGAGAGAAAAAGGAGTCCTCCAAGCTTTGCCTACAAATTCCAACATTATTCAGGTGCATGGAAAAAGCTTTAAGAACATGATCGTCCAGGAATAGAATAAAAACTTGAGAACACGAGGGGAAAACATTTAGATGCTGTTTTGGAAACAGCTCACACCGGGGAAAAAAAGTGTTATTTTTGTCAGTGTATTTGGAGCCAATTTCCCGTGGGGAATATGCGGTGCTGGTGAAGTGACCTCTTGCTTGTGCAGCCGAAGCCATGCCAAGGCCTTGGCCGGGTCTGTGCCTTCCTCGTGTCCCTGAGGCCTTTGTAGCCCAGCCCAGGCCAGCACATGCACTGCACGAACTCCTCTCTCTGGAAGAAACCTTGTCACCCTGCTTCAGGTGTTGCTCTGCGCGGGCAGGAGGCCTGGCAAGGTGTTGGCTCCTCGGGCTGCCTTACTCACGCCAGGAGCCGTTAAGTTGCCCAATTTCACTGGTTAAGCCATCACCTCACAGCTCGGCGGGCGTAAGACCTGCACACGCAGCCCCACCCTCCCCCCAATTTATTTTAATGGGCGCTGCAGGTGGAAGGAGGCCCCCCGAGGAAGGGAGACCGGAGTAAGGCTGCTCCGGCCGTCACCACACGCGGTGACGGGGCGACTCCGGCGCCGGCAGCGGTCACGACCGCGGTCCTGCCCTGTTGCTCAGCGAGCACGCCTCCTACACCCCAGGGCTCCGCCGCCGAGACGCGGCAGCCCTCCTTTCGGGCGGGGACCCGTGGGCGGCGAGAGTATCGCTTGTAGGGGCAGGGCGCTGCCGGGGAGCGGGGGAGCGGGATTCGAACCCACGGCGCAGCGGCGGGGGCCGGGTGCGGCGAGGAGGGCGGTCCGCGGCGGCCGACCCCCGCGCGGTGCATTGTGGGCCGCGCTCTGCTTCAGGCAGGAGGCGCAGAGGGCGCCGGGAGAGGCGGGAGGCGGCGGCGGAGAGGCGGCGGCGAAGCTCGGGGCTGGCTCGGCTCGGCGCGGTGGGGCGGGGCGGCCGGCGGCGGCGATCCGGGCTCTCGGAGCGCGCGGGGCCTTCGCCGTTTTCCCTCAGGCCGCGCCGCCGGGCCCAGGCCGCCGCGGGAGGCAGCGGCACCGAGCCCGGCCTCAGCCGCGGTACCTCACCGGCCGCCACGGACGCGGAGGCGGCGGCGGGCGGAGCCGGGCCCGGCCCGGAGGGACGCGGCTCCTCCCGGCGCGGCGGAGCCTGCCCCGCGGCTCCCTAGGACCCGCAGCGGGGCCGCGCTCGGCCCTCGCGGCGCCGGGGCCTTGGCGCTGACGGGCTGCGGAAAATCCGCGCTCCTCGCACGGCAGCTTTGTTCGTCGGGCCCTCCGCGGGGGAGGGAAGCGGCGAGAGCCGGGCTTCGAGCGGCCCCTTGCTCCCCGGGGCCTGCTCCCGCGCCTCGGCCCCGTTGGCGGAGGGTGCCCGCTGCCCGTCTCGGCCGGGTGCCGCCGAGGACTGGCTCGGGAGAGCGTGCCCACGGGTCGGATGGATGGCTGGAGCAGAACAACAGGTCCCCCGTACAGCGCCTTCCACACCGGCGTCGGCTCCTCGCTGCTGGGATTATAAATGTTTGAACTAAGACCCAGGAAACTGAAAGGAGAGCCTCCTGTTGGAATTAATAGGAGAGAAAAGAAAGGAGGCTTTCACAAGTCCTTTACGAGAAAACTCGGGCCGTTTTCCCATGCTGTCTGTATTCCGTTTAATAACGCAGTTGTGACCTGAGTGGAATTTCCTGAGCGATGAACTATTGAAGCTTGTTGCACCAGTGCATCGGGCTACGTTTCTTTTCTCTGCACATGATTCCCCCATCCCAGCTGTTGCAGGACCTACGGGCCAGTAATAGAGAAACGGGAAGCTGAGGCAGTTTATTTTCACATTCTTCTGGGGACTTGGCTAGTTAGCTGGAGCTGCTGCTGCTTTTTATTGGATTTGCTTTTTACTTAGCACGTTTATTTGTTTTCACGTGCACGGGGTGTTTCAACTAAATAGACGTTGGACTAGAGCTGAATGGATGCTTTCCAACCTAAAAGGTTTTGGGGGGTAACAAAAAACTACTAAAAAAAAAAAAAAAGAAGAACTGGTACTACAGGAAACCTGGAGCCTGTTTTCCGAGCCTTTTCATTTTATTGAGCAAGGTAAATAATGTAGTGGTGTTGAAAACGCAGGGCTTATGGTAATCACACATGAAAATGTTACAGAGCACTTCAGGCTGTTCAGAGTCTTTCAGCAGATTCAGAGGTGTAGTCCTATTAAAAAGCTATACATCTGCTTAGTTTTTCTTTAAAATGAGTATGAAGCATAGGGGTGAGAACAAACTCTGGGACTTGAGAGGCTGGGAAAACCAATTTTTTGTTGTTCTGTAGACTTGTGATGTTGAGAGAGGCTGTCTAAAGAACTTTAAGTGGTTCAGTGAAAGTGTGGAAAGTGTAATTGTGTTTTTCTCCATGTCTTTTAAAGCCTCGATGTCTTAAACACTTGTGGTGATCTTTTAGGGTCTCCTAAAAGACCTTCCAGTTTAACAGTAGTAAAGTACTTGCATTTGCATAGTTTGTTGTATTCATACTCAGCCATGAATTATTTTCGCTTACCTTTACTGTTGTTATCCACAGTGACAGCTGCTACCACTTTGTAATGAAATTTTTTCTTTTTATCTTCCTTTACATGTTTATCTCTTGAATTGGACTATTTGGATTTGCCACTAATTTATGTGCATCACATTTACCATAGAGTTTCTGCAAGCCAGCAGCATAAGCTCAAAGTACTGTTTTAGATATTATCTTTCTATGTTTCAAGAGTTGGAAGAAGCATATAATGATTCTCCAAATATGCAGTGTAATCAGTAACTGTTTTAAGTATATAATTTTTGGTGGCTTGCTGCATGCCTTATCTTTGTTTTTTTAAAGATCTCAGCAGCAGTTTGCTCTTAACAAAAATATAAATCCATTAAAATGAGATCATAGTTTGAAATGCAGCTGTAAAAATCTGGTTTTGCGAGATGTCACAGGATTCTCATGATGAAGTGATGCCTTGATTGAATTGATTGTATACCTTTTCACCTGCAATCTTAATGAAATAGTGGCAAACACTAAGGTGTTGGCAGCCTTTGCTGATGCTATCACTGGGAGAGCTAAGCTGGTGTTATGGGTAGTATCCAAAGTCCCTTTGCTTATCCTGTTTAGATTTGTTTGACTTAAATTTATGGTCTTTGTTTTTTCTTGTTTTGTTTCAAGATGATGTGTGAGGTGATGCCAACCATCAGTGAGGCAGAGATTCCCTCTGGGGGAAATGGAGGCCGTGGTTCAGGTTCCCCATTACAGTCAGATGCTGATTCCCATTTTGAACAGTTAATGGTATCCATGTTGGAAGAAAGGGATCGCCTTCTGGAAACACTAAGAGAAACTCAGGAGACGCTAACACTGACCCAGGGCAAACTACATGAAGTTGGTCATGAAAGAGATTCCTTGCAGAGACAGCTCAATACTGCACTTCCACAGGTATGGATGTTTTGAAAGGAAGGTATTTTTTAATATTTTTTCTTTGTGCTTTTTAATTGTCTTTTTGTATATTCAATTTACTGAACAGTCAGGTTATATTAGGGAAAGATCAATCTAACCTGACACTTCCCTGAAGTATCTGTTAGTACTTGCTCAGTCTGAGAAAGATAAAAAAGCAGGGCAAGCAGAGAACATTAGCCTTTTCCCTCCAGTGTACGTTCCCTGTTTCTGGCATTTCTTCAGCTTAGGATAGCCTGAGTGCAAAATTGTCTCCACATCATTGTGTTTAATAGAACTTGATGGGCTTTCTTCTGTCACTAGTATTTTTCTGTGTTGGTTCTAACTGCCTGGTTCATTCATGTGCTGAAGTATTAAATACAGACCATTTTGGGAAAGAAAGCAGACCATTTTGATACTGTTATGGACATGAAAATTCTGGTGCCTGGTGAATATGTGCTGAGTTGTTACAGCAATGTAGAAGTCTGAGTGTGTTGCTTAATTCAGTTCCTTTTGGAGAGATTTTTTTTTGTCTTGCTGGGAGTTGGCAATTACTAACTTCTGGAGGATGCAGCATGCCAACATACAGCCTGTAGTACTGAATGTATTCTATATGGCAGTAGTGTGTAGCTAGGAAAGATCAGGTGTCTACAGAAATTCTGTTTTTATCCATTCATCTTAAATGCAAACAAGCTAAAAACCCCAAACAAACAAAAAAACAGCCAACCAAACAACAAAAAAAAAAATGAACTTTGAACACTCTGGAAGATATTTGATTGTAGGCAAAGCAGAGACCGTTTCCAGTTGTCATTGAACTGTTAATAGCCTTACACTTTGTAGCAAGCTTGGTTGATATCCAAAGTGTGCCATGATGATGTTGAACTTTGCTTTAATTGTTCGAAGAATACATAGAATTTTTACGTGTTTACGTATCCTTAAATATCATTGTTACTGTTTATACAGTTTAAAAAGTTTTTAAAGCCCTCTTATTTCCACCATTCTCATCATAATGCAGTCACTGTATGACTTTTGGTATGGTATGGTAAGTGGTGCTGGAAATAACACATCACTTTTTAGTTTCTGTCCCTGAGTAAATGTAGTCGTATTACAACGTTACGATGGAAATCAGAAGTTTCCAACTTTTACTGCTTCCTGTGTTAAATCATGTGCTGCAGGCAAAAATCATTTGTTTTTCTGTTGCTTTTTATTGTAATAACTGTGCCTTCTCTTCAGCAGCTATTTCAGGTCTGCTGCATTAATGGATGCCATTAACCAATTGTATAATCTGTAAACTGGACTTGAATTTGTAGTTGAGTAGAATCACCAAAGCTCTAAACTGTGCTATTCTTCTTTCATTTTTAATTCTCTATTTTCCTTTTTAAATCTTGTAAGCTACTAATATGTAAACATTTCTTTTTAAATGTTTTTGAAAGATTGATGCAGTTAAACAATGGCCAATTTCATTAATGTTGTATGGTTTCTTGTGAAATCAATAGGAAACCAAGTCTCATAGTTCTGTTGAGAAATAAATTTTACTGCAACTTTATATAAAATACATCAAAGAATGGATTTTTGTAGATCGCCATTGGAAAATAATGTTGTGGTGTGAAATTATACCACTTAGAAAGTGACGATTATGCTTTCAAATGTTAGAGTCATAAAATATTTTATTATTCTTGCTACACATCAGAAACGTCTAATGTATTTGACAAATTTTTGTTGTTACTTACGTAATGAGTGGGTTATTTCAGATGTGTAATTTGCTGATAAAATTCTAATTTCAATTCTAGTAAGTGTTCACTAGGAAAACTTTTTGGTGGCTATGGTATTTGGAACTAGTCAAACTTTTTTTAATTATTTCAAGCTGAGCATTCTTTTGAACTACTGTCTCAAAGGACCTATTGTTCAGCTGTGGATTTCAATTGGGGTAGAAGCAGGATAACGTTAAATTTACTGACAACTGTATTACAGATTTTTCGGAAAAAAAAAAAGTATTTAACAGTCCAATCTTGTTCTTTTTTCTTAATCATAGTAGATGTTTTAAATTTAGTAGAAAAATGTGAAGATCAGTTTGGGTAGTGGAACAAATACTAGTTTAGATGCATTAATTACTAAGTCACTATCTAACAAATGTATTATTTCTACCCTGGCCTAGTGTGTACATGCAAATAGTCTTTGAAATTGATTCCAGAGTACTTTATCCTCAGAAGTATTGAACTGACTTGTTAGGAGGTGCATTGTACCTGGTTTACATATTTAGCCGAATCAACCAGTTCGAGAAGTTCTAATGATTAATGGAAAATTCTTGTAGAGAAGGAGGAATGGCAGATTGATTCCTTCTACATCAAAAGTTCTGTTTTTACTATGAAGACATAATCTCGGATGGCATCCCTGTACTTAATTCCTTACCATTCACCAAGTTTCTGTGTGTAGAAAAGAGGCCTGTACCCCTGTGTATATAGTTTAAAAAAAAAAAAAAAAAGGAAAAAGACAAATCAGTACTTGTTTATATGCACATTTCTGTAAGTTATAAATGTAAATGCAATTTATTCTGCAGCAATGATGCCCATTCTTCAAAATAGAAGAGAAATAGACCCCTCTAGTACATTTGTGGTATGGTGGGCAGCTAATAATTTAAAGGCATCTGTTCTAGCTCACAAAACTGAAACAGCTATTCAGAGCAGGAAGATGTTTTTATGGATCTCTAGTTCACAAAAAGAAGAAGATTCTCATAGGTGTACTTTGTTACGTTTACATTGAGTAAAATTGATAAGCTTTTCTTGTATGAACAGGTAGAAAAGAAATTTATCAACGCTGCTTTCATAAAATAACTGTCATCTTGTTTAATTTAGATGTGATTTTTGGTTTCTGGAAGTTACCATCTCTTACCTTGGTAAAGTTTACTCTGACTTTGGAAAGTGAATTTGGTGAAATCAAATTGCCATGTAAGAATTCAAAATGAAATTGATTCTTCGTAGCATTGTTCACAGAAATAATGAAAATTAGCTTTTTACTTTGAGAACTTAAAGAACTTGTCTTTTTAGTGTAAACATGTTCAGTTATGATTTAACTATGGTTAGATGAATAACTGTCTGTTATTTTCCATGTTCTTTATGTGCCATCTAGAGTGTTTTCTACAAAGTTCAGGATTACTGTGCTTTAAGTTTGTAAATCAGTCTGTGAAACATATAGGACACTAGTGCATTTAAAACGTACGTTTTGAACTTAAGGTTGATGAGTTCCAGGTGACTACTAGTTTTTGCTGTTGAGGTGTTACAGAGTTCAATATGCTGGTAGGATTCCATGTAGAAGTTTCTGTAAATGACAAAATGCTTATTTTGGATAGAGAAGGCAGGCATTTAAATTACACAGATTCTGGTATCTAGCAGAAATAAAAGTACGGTTGATGAATTCACAGCAACTTTTATCAGGTTGATAATCACGTATATTACAGGATTTTACAAGCTGATGAGCAAATATGATGCTTTTGTAATATAGCAATATTCTTAAGATCTACCTGAATCCTATATTTATTTCTAATCTTTTAGTCTGAAATTTATCATATTATTTTCTTTGCAGGGTAAATTAAATGAAATTTAGAAGTTTTTTTCTGTTTGTGATCGGTTTCTTCCAGAACTTCTGTATTCAAGGAGGTGTACATTAGGGACAGATGAGAATTTTCTGTTAGAGGCAGTGTGTGTGTGAAAGTAAGAACGCTTATACTGTGATATGGAGTTAAATATGGAAAAAAGCTGCCTATAATTTTGGTTAGGCCGTACATAGTATCTTAATGTAAAGCAAGTTCTCAGTAGGTCATTTTTAGTTACGTTCTATCTATAGTAAACAATCGCTACTATATGCTTCAGTTAAAAATAGCATCTCTGTTTGTATTTGTGTTCAATTAAATTCAGATCTGTGTCTATATAGCAATTTTCCATAGTTTCAGAAATACAACTTGATATCTTGCATATAGGAAATATCTAAACTTTTGGTCTGAAGACTACCCTGGCATTGTTTCATAGTGACGAATTTATAGATTTAGTTGTCATTTTTAATACTGGTGTGATTTGGATTTCTTCCAGACAGGTTTTAAATAATGCAGGATGTCATAGATGAAGAATCAAGGTCTTGAATTGTACGTAGATATGAAGAACACAGTTACGGAAAGTACATTAAGTAAAGGGCTTGCCAAACTTCGCAGTAGCTGAAATTTCCTTAGCATTTTAAGTGCAGCTCCATTTACAGTATTCATAATTATTCAGCCTTGAGGTGACGTAGCCTATACTGCTTACTCTAGGAAGATGCAGTACTGGCTTCTGAGTAAAAGCCATTAGTCTCAGCAGTGAGCTGTCTGTCCAGAAGTGATAGAGATCTAAAAAGGTTTCATTTGTGTGAATATATGTCAGAGCAGACATATCCTCCATTTCTTTCATCCCATTGTGACAGCAAAGATGAACATGACTCTCAGATGCTCTTTCAGGCAAGTGTAATTTTTTGTCTTGTCTGTGTTCAGCTGTAGTTGCTGAATGTTGTCACTTACAGTTAATAAATTACTGGATTGTCTTTACACTAGCTTAAGTCAGGTGAATGTATGAATTAATGTTCAGGATTCATTGACTATGGCCATAAATCCCAGCTTTCCATGTTTTCTTTACAAGGCAGCTTGTGTCCAAAACCTTCAGAAAAGGAAGGGTTATCTAAAAGTATGCTCTATGACTGGTCAAAAAGTGGAGTAACTGCACTTTTAACAATGTTGTGATCTATAGGAGCGTATTCAGAACCAAGCCACTAGCATTTGTTCCAACTTCTCAGTTTTTCATTTAAGTATGTTTGTGTGAGTTTATTAAAACATCCCGCCCCATCCAGTAGTCATTTACTTGGGTGTTGTTAGCAACTAGCTGTTTACACTGTGCTTTTGATTTAGGTTATCTTGATTATAAATTTACTTTTTAGCTGGATTAAATTTAAAATTAATTTTACATTTTCTTGTATGTGAGGGTAAATTTTAGTGCTATTATGATGTTCCATCAGTCTCTTTAACAACAACAACAAAAAGTGAAAGACAATAGCTTTGGACTTATTTTCATTAGCTGAATTCTGGGAAGGATGTTTTGGTGACTACACAGAAATGCTTTGTGTTTGTTTTAATAGTGATTTGTGGATGTGGCCCTGAAAGATGATCTAGTGATTTTTTTTTTCACACTCAGTGTACTCAGTAACTGTACTCAGTTACTGTGTACAAATGTCTGATAATGGGCTTATTAACTTCAGATGTGCTGTAGTCTAACTTGCAGTCTAACAAATGGGCTGTATGTAAACTTGGGTGAAAAGAGCTCTAACCAAAACAAACAGTTTATAAAATACATAGCATATTCAAAATGAGGCGAAATTTGCGTATATACTAATCTGTGCTAACTAGCCTGTAGCCACTTGTACAACAAGTAGTATTTATACAGCAAATAGTATTTATTTTGGTATCCTGAAAACGGAGAATTCTTTATCTGCCAGCCCTTATATTTTTTTCTCTGCTTTTTAGGAGTATACCTCTACACTACCTTTATGATGTCTGCTAGCAAGACTTAAGAGTTTCATTGTGGCTATTTAGCTGCAATTCCTCCCTAGAGTTTTTTTAAAAAGAAAAAAAATCTATCTTTAAAGATAAATAGTTAAATACATTTTTTTTCTCTTAAATGTTCTTAGTGTCTTAACATCCATTACTCCGTGACTTTGGTTTCTTCCATCTGGTATTTATTTAGGAGAGATGGATATTATCTTTATTAACGCTATAGGATTTGAACTTAAAATTAAGATCATACATTTGTGCTTGTATGATAAGTTAACTGACTGTCAAATTTCCACAAGCTTGGTGCTTTTAGAATATTCAATAAAAGGTTGGAGAAAACATTTCCCATGTGATTTTTACGGAATTGCGATTGGAATGTATGGATGCCACATTTAAAATCAGAAAATAGCTCACAGAATGTAGCATAGAAACATAAGTCAAAAAGTAAAAGGATTAAAAAAATATTAAAAATAGTTTTGGAATATGTAGATCATACATAGTTAACAGTATCATCAGAGGACTTGAATTTTTGGAGAGAACTTGTTGGCTGTCCATTAGTAATTTTGGTTTTTATACTTCCTAACTGCATTCTAGTACTCAATTAATATACTGCATTGTTTCACTTAATTTTGCATTTTTAATTTTCCTGCTTTAAAGGAATATGATAGATGTCATGATGTAAGCTGCTTTTTAGCAGTTAAGACAGTTTAATTCACTACAAGTCAGTAATGCTGAATTGTGTCTGTTGACATGTTTTAGAAAATACTTCTCGTAATTCCTTGTGCATATGCATTTCAATCCACAAATGCTGAGAGGGGATAAATTTGTATTGTGTGTTGGGTAATCTGAGTGTTCATAACTTTCCAAGTGCATTTTTCTTGTAAGCTTGTCTATGTAGTCTCCAGATGCAAGTGGGGAAATGTGTGGCAGTTCTTGCCAGGAAAAATGTTTTCACATTCTCCAGGCTGAAAAAAAATATTATTTTGCTGTTGAGTGGAATGAGGTTTTTTTATTCAACTTGACTTTTTTCACAGAAGTGCATGCAAATACTGTTCCTGCGTTTTGTAAGCTACAGATAATTTTGTAGTGAGCTGAATGTGTGTCTGTAGGTCGCTTGAGATTATTCTTCTAGTTCATATATACAGAATTGGAGGAGGGCTGTGCTTACAGTGTTTCTTAAAAGTATTGCTCAGTTTGAGTTTGATGTGTTATTTCCCTCTGTAAATGGATGTGACTTGTTGGTTAAGTTGTCTTTTACTGGTGACCTTCATCTATTTCAGACTTCACCTTGGGTTTCATCTAAGTGCTACTGAAAACCAGCTCCTTCTCTTCTGGCTGGCTGTCATGACAAGGCTCTGGGGCCAGTTCCTACAGTGACTAGAGCTGTAGTCTTTTTACAAAAAGAAGCTTTGTTGCTTAATCTGCTCTTCTGCTATTCCACAGTGGCTGGCCTTGAACTATGCTCATGTGTTTATGTTCATGTCTGTGCAGGAAATGGTTTTCGAGGATGGTAGTGAAAATTTTAACTGGAATATAATTTTGGTTGCATTTGAAATATATTGTGACTTCTTGATGGCTGCAAACAAATAAGAACAGTCAACATATCTTATCCCGTAGTTCTGCTGTTTTACAGTTATGTTTTCAGAAATATGGATGTTTAGAAAAAAAACATCTGGCTTTAGAACTTCTATGAAGTGTTCCAAGATTCCTTGATGAAAAGGTCCTTATGCTCCCAGGACGAGGCATAATCAGATATCTTCAAGACAGATTTGAAACAAGCACCTTCAATGATGTGGCTAAAGGCTTGAAAATTTTGATGTATATGTCTATCTAATTCTGTTAAGAGGAGGAAAAAAAAAAAAAGAATGTGCTCTTGGAGATTAGGCAAGTGTTTTCCATTTGCTTATGCAGTAGTGAAATGGGCAGCCTTTTTTTTTCTGTAGAGCAGTTGTCAGTGTATGCTCTGAGCCATGCTGTGTCATGCCTTACTCCCATATTGCTCATACATGGCATGGTTTGTTACCCAATTCCATTTAGCATCTAATTGTCTAGAAGTTTTCTGTGCTTTCTTTGTTTTAATCCTGCCTCTCATGTATAAATACATACCAAATTTGGTCCTGGTCAGTTAAAATGTTTTGTAGGGAAACATTGGATTTAAAAACACATTCTACCCTACAGTTCTTTTTAAAATATCTGGTGAAAATTAGTAAAGAATGCACACCACAGGTTAACAAACTCTTTACTGTAGAAATTGGATGCAATTATATGAGCTTAGTAGCTGATTCATTTACACAGTGTAAAACAAAACAAAATATATCAGGAGGTGCAGTTTAAACAAAGAATTTTTGTGTCAATCTATACAAAGCTTAGATTGGCCGTCTGTATAATTGAAAGACTTCACTATGAATATTAATGTAAACAAACTGTCTTGCAGCTGGCTGAAGTTTAATAATCATTGTCTTCTCAATGCTGATGATTTCCTGTAATGAGAAATGGTATTTATTTTGAATTACTTGAAAAGGAATTTTGGCTACCCAAATCCTTAGTGTAAACTGTAAAACTTTCTTTAATGTGGAGATGGTTTATTCAGTGAAGAGGATTGTAAATTGCTGTTATTTTAAAGTTACTAGTTATCTTAGCAAATAACCAATTTGATTAGTCTTTTTTAAAATGCTTATCAACTTTTGAGTGTGATCATGAAACAAGCCACTGAAAAGGAGGAGAGATTGGCAAGTGGAATTGCTTGTTTGTTTCATTGTGTGCTGAATACAAATTGATACAAAATTTTTCACACTGTAAATTTAACTTTTCAAAAAGAAAATTGGGTGGAGGAATTCTGTTGGACGTATCTGAACAAACTTCTGACTTAATCACTGGCAAGGTTTAAACGGTGGATTTGTGGGTTTGCATTGTGGATTCTCAAGTATTTCACTTGAGCCTGTCACAAAAAATATGTAGCAATATCTACTTTTGACAATAGAATGTCAGTGAAAACTCATTTTCTCTGCACTTCTATCCATAAATGGGAAATCTCTTAGCTGAAGTGGTGTTTTGGACTTAAATTCTGTTCTTAGCTGTGCTTTTCACTGTAGTTTGTGCATAAATAAGCTTTGTGGTTTTACTGTTCCCAATGGGAACCTGAGCTTTGTGTAATACAGTATTTTTAAGGTTCAGCTCACACTTGAGTCTCTTGCTTTTGTTAGGATTTAAGGTGGGCCACATCTTGTATCTTAATTCAGTAACACAGATGAAAAACTTTTGACCCCAATCAGATATCCTTTAAAGGTTTGAAGGGGATTATGTGGTATGAAAGTTACCTGTAGCACTAGCACTTCTTCAGATAATCTAAACTTTATGGGTATGAAAGATGACTATACCTTAGAGACCATGGTTGGAAGAACAGAGCTTGCGTGGAGAACAGTTTTTCAGACCTTGGGTATATGGTGAATTTGTTTGGGGTCTTCACATGCTTATGCACGTTTTAGGGAAACATCTAAAATTAGAGTATCTCTTTGAAGCTCTTTCTATTTGCCATATTAATTTTGTGTGAATGACTACAGCTTAGCTTAAATAATTTCAGGGATGCATTGGAATACTACTGTGAATCTTTCTAGAGTAATGCGTTTTTCACGTGGTATTATCATTTTGATGTATTTCATGGTGAAACGTCTCTGAAGGGTCATTACATTCTTTGTTAGCTTTATGCTGAAGAACATGGGGCAGGTGCATCTGGTAATTTCTTTCTTTTAGAACACACAGCTTGTGCTTTCAGAATGTCTTTTGAGGGTGTGGTTTGACTATATCTTCTAAAACTTGCGTCTGTTTCAAGAAATGTGGAATTAGCTTTGGCAAAGGGAAAAATCAAAAAGCTTTTTAGGATTTTAGCTTTCAGTGCTTGTCCATGCAGGAAAGAAGCTGCCCTTTTCCCCTCTTGTAATCTCTTTATGTTCATACGTTAATGCAGTTCTGATTCCTTGTTGTAACTGTAGTCTTTAGAGATTGCTTAACTCTCTTCTGTATTCTGTGTAATGGTTATAGAAGATTGTCCAGGGAGGTAGTAGAGGAGAAATGGGCCAAGCTAATCTTTTCTCTCAACTGTGTGTAAGGCCTCAGGGTCTCCTGGTTGCATCATCTTTCCTTCATTTGTAGCCTAGCGTGGAACAGGAGGTACTTGCTCTTTGGACCAGGTTCCTCACTAATCTGTCTTTTCCTCCAGTAGCTGTTACTGGTTACAGCGTGTTAACAGACTGTCCTCTTCTCTCTTTTTTTTCACTTCTTGCAATTTAATGTTAGTCATATCTCTGGCTTTGTTCTGTGATGTAACACGTTGGACTCCATGATCCTTGTGAGTCCCTTTGAGCTGAGGATATACTGTGATGCTGGTTTTTGGGTTCAGGCAGTTGTTAGAAAGTGTGATCAACTGTTTGTTATAAATATCCTTAGTGCATTCAAAAAACACCAAACAACAAAACATTAAAAAAGCACAAAAATAAATTGTTTTGACAATTTGTGTTACTGGGTTAAGCTCTTGTGTTTAAATATTGAATGTGTCTATGTCAAGACATGAAAAAACTCTTTTTGAATAGGCTTTAGATTAGCTATTATTGCAAAAATCAAGTAACTTTTCCATGGAATGGTCCAATTGCATTCAGTCCAAATATTGCAGACTTGTATATTTAGCTTTAGTTAGTAAATCCATTTAGCATAGAAACGGGACGATATAGTACAAAGAAACAGAAAAATAGAATGTCAAGGGCCTTTGTGTTCAATTAGCTGCTGAAGATGTCTATCTCTCCTCATTGAGTATTACTTGCTTAAACAAGTTTGAAATCATAAAACTGAACTGTTCATCAGTTGGCAAAAAAGTGTGTGTGTATACAAATAATAGCTTAGCACTGAGGGGGAATGCATGTTGATGCTTGTTTAATGAGGGTGGCTTGGCCAGCCTTATTCAGATATTCCCAAGCACTCCCTTTTAACACAGTGTGAAAAATGTACTGTACAACTACTGGCCACAGAACTAAGCCTGACAACTTGAGGCCAAGATTAATGGCTGGAATAGGGCAGGGCAGTGCTGTGCCTCAGCTGCTGCTTACGATTTTTGCAAGCCAGAGGTGTCTTGTCACCAAAATAATTGTGCATGAAGGTTCTTGTTCTGGGTCTGCTTCTGGAGGAAAAGTGAAGTATTATTCATGTGAGGATTCAGATGCTGAAATTCAGTATTCAGGATTAAATGACTTTTTAATTCTGAAGTCATAGGTATTTAATTTTAAATGTCAGCTGAGCAAGAATTGTGCTGTTCCTTGTGAATGCAGTATGTTTGGAGTTGATGAACAGGAGGAAAAAAAAAAACAAAACATTTTTTTTTCTTGCCCAAGGAAACTGACAGTTCAGTATTGTTTACAACTTAAAAGATCTTGTTACAGCTTTTGTGGCAGCTGTTCAGACTCTATAACTACGGGGGTCCACTAGAAATATTGGACTTGTGTAATATTTTCTCAGATACCTTGCAGTTACTTTACAGTTTGACATTTTTAGGATCATTTTATGTTGTGAAATCCTGTACAGGATCCTAGGAGATCTTGACCAACTTTGATGTGGAGAGGAGAAATTTAAATGAAATCTCTGTAGTGTCATATTAAAGATGGAGACTGGTTTTGCCCCATATCTTGTCAAACTGGTAAAGCAAGATTCTTCCTCTTTAATTAAGTACAACTGTATTCTCCTTTTGCCATAGTGGATATGGGTGTGGGTAAGTTTTTTACTGACATATTCTCCAAAAATGGAGATGCCTACAGCTACAACTAAGAAGTTGTCCTGCTACTTACTGTATTAGTTACTAATCGAAATAGACTAGGCTAGGGGTGCAGGAATGAGGTTATTCACAGTGAAACCCTTCAAATTCATTAATTTAGGGTTTAATTGAGGCATTTGTTTTCCCAACACCTCCCCCCCCCCGCCACCCCCCCCCCAGTTATTTCTCAAATTTTCTGTGTTAGGTAAACTACTCTTCTGGAAAATGAGTGGTTGGATTGATACAGTATTGAAGAGGATTGCTGTATTAGTGACCAGTCTGCACCAAGTATAACCAAACCCTCCATGAATAACAGCCTGCTCTTCCATGATGACCACTGCTTTCCTGATGGATATTGGGGGCGGGAGGGGGGGGATTTAGTATAGCTGTTTTCCGATTCAGTATATAGTCTCTGTAACCCATCTGTAGATTAAGTAGTTTAAAAGTCTCTGTTAAAGGTGATGTCTACTCTGGGTTAGCTGAAAATAGACTCTGTGATCCACTGTACTTTGAACCAGACACAGATGCTGGCAATGATTTGTTGAGGCTGATGAAGTGATTAACCTGTTACCTGGAGAAAACTTGAATTCTTAATCTTTCAGTGATATCGAGGCTGTTTGCCTTATGGGAAGATGCTTAGCAAACTGCAAATTTAGACCTATACCTAAACCAAGAGTAACTGGGAGATATTTTCTGACTTGTTTAAACAATCTTGTGTTCTGTTTTCTGAATTCTACAGACTTACAACGAGGTTGGTTTAGCACCAAAGATAATTGGATGCTGCTGTGGCTTAGTTCTGAATATTACCAGCAAATAGTATTGTAGAAATTGACTACTGTATTCGCAGTGTTGTATGTAGCTCTAATTAGTGGTGGAGCTTGTAAGGCTCTCAGGTTAGCATGTGTACCTTGTGCTGTAAGAAACCATATATAATCAGTGGTAAACAGATAGTTTGCACTAGGCTTTGCCTCAACCGTGATGGTTTGCAGAATTTAGATAAAATTAAATGCAAGAATATAGGTGGTAATGACTTTGCAAGTTTATGCAGGCTGTAGTTAATGATTTGAGTGTAGGTGGCTCCTGTTTGCTTTTCTTCAACCTGTGTTTCAGTCTTTGTACTAGGTTTTACAGACTCGATTTCCAAACTGTTCTGCAGCACGTATGAAGTTTGGGTGTTGATTAGCGTGGTGAAAGGAGAATGTCTGATTTCTCAAGGGGTTAAAGATTCAGCCATGCTTTGGGTTGCAGTACTTCTACACTCACATGCACCGGTAGAAAACGTCAGTCAGAAATGTGTTAGATCAGTGAAAGGGGACATATAGATGGGAAAACACGGAAACTGATGTGTTTTTACCTCCCCTTTTCTGTTAATTCAGTGTTCCCTTTGCAAAGCTGCCAAATGCCATCCATCTTCATTTATGTTTTCTTACACTTTGACATGCAGCACTTCCCCAGAGTTCCTAGCAATGAAGTCCAGATTTAATGCCTTGTAGTTAAGGCTCAGTGAATACCGCACATAAAAGTGAGCAACTCAGTCAAGATGGTAACTGGAAACCTATTACCATGGAGGTTGTTTTACTATGGACTTTTCCATTTTGCTCTTGGGCATGTGTTTGGTACCTACTGGCTGTGAGTTAGAGTTCTTTTGCACCTTGCTTTCTGTCAGATGCTAGACAGTTGGTTCTGCTTTCATCTCTAAAGTGGACTGGAAGCAGTGTTAAATTCCAGAGCAGTAACATTATGCAACTGCAGACATGTTTTAAAACTTAATTGCATATTTAGGATTGAGCATCATTAGTGACAAAGCCCAGATAGGTCAATCCAAGAAGTAAGGTTGAAGAATACCATACCAAAAAAGAGGGTTGGAATGATAGAAGTTACTCAGCTTTAATTTAATATTTGTTTAATATTAATAATTACCCATTAGCTAGGTGCAATGCTTGTTTTAGTGTTTTCATGCAGCATTACAGCTTTTGTTAGAGCAGAAAAAATGAACAGGCTTTTGAGTCAAGGAAAATGTAAACTAATGAGAGGTGAAAAAAGGTGATACTAAGCATTTTAAACTTTCTCCGTGCTGCTACTGAGAACGGGAGAAAGTTGTTAATAGCAAAGAAATCTGCACCTGTTTTAGTAGTGTTTTGAGTTATAAAACCTCTTATGCATAAGGAGAAATAAACAGGAGGCTGATATGTTAAAGTGTACTGTATACTACACTATTCTCACTGATCAGTAGGTAGCTCTGTCAAAATCAGCCACTTTAAACATGAAAATTGCTCTGAAACTTGTTTGATATAACCATATCTTAGTATCCCTTTAAGTAATTTCATACATTCCCTTTATATTTTTTTGTTGCTTTAGAGCAAAAGAAACATTTTTTCATAGACCTGATTCTCTTAATGTTTGAAACAACTTTTTCATTTCCAGGGTAGAAAATCCAGGTTGCTTGCTTACTGGAAAGTAACTTCATTATGTGAACAGCAAAATATTTTTCTTCACAATCTAGTCTTAATTTTTGTCTTTCCTATCAGCATATGCTGTTGACATGGAGAGGTTGAAAGCTATCTTATTTATTATGCTGAATAGGTGAGGCGTTGTTTATTCTGGATTTCTGCTGTCAGTGTATAACTGCATTTTCTTGAAAGGCAAGGTTTAATGATTAAAACACATGAATGTTGTAGATAAAACTCTAAGTAATCTTGAATTAAGTAATTGTGACAGCTGAAAACCGTAACCTGTTGTGAGTCAACTTGCTTTTACTAGGCACTTCCAAATTTTATTAAACACTTAAGTATCTTAAAATCCTATACATGAAGACATGGGCCCCAGTTAAAGCTATTGGATTTAAAATAAGGGGACCATTAAATATTCTGTTAAGCTTAGATATTTTGGTTTGTTTTGATTGCTTTATGACATCTCTCATTTTCATTTACACATCGTTTGGAATAAGTGTGGATGGTATGTAACAACATGATGAAAGTTTATCTCAGGTTACCTTGGTTTCTCATCCCTGATGTCCTGTGTTTTTCCCCAGTTCTTCTCATCATCCTTTCAGCTTCTTGGATTTTTGAGTGGATTGTTTTGTTATGCAGACCACAGAACAGAATGTTAACAGTAAAATAAAATGCGATGTAAAGATTAAACAGATAAATTCCTCTCACATATTTCTGGAAGATATGTTCCCAAAGATGCAACAGTTGCATCTTGATCCTTCTTGATTGCAAGAAGGTAATATTTTCTGGATGAATTAATAGTAGTATGTATTCAAAGGATGATTGTTTTTATATCTTCTTATTCTTTAAGTTTTCTAGTCATCTTGTTGCTGTTAATCCTTAAGTGCTTTATGCATTGTGTTTTACTCTGGAAAAAGTTGTGTATGTGTAAACAAATCACAAGCAACTTTATTGTTGTCTGCAGTTACAGTAGCAAAGAGCATCCCTAGTATGCAGCTCATGCTCGACTCTTCAGAGAAGTAGAATTAATCCCCAATTTTCTCCAACTGAAATAGTGTTTTTCCTGTCATGTGGCGTTTAGGGGCTTGCAATGCACTATCCGTGAAACCTATAAACTGTGCTTGTAATAAACACAAAGAAAACTTGTTCCCGGAAAGGTGTAATGTTCCTGGACCATCATCTCATAATCAGTGAAGTGTCAGGTCAGACAGCAGAATTCTACAGACTTGACAGCTAGACATCAGCTGGTAAAATCTTGGGAAGGATGTTTTGTGGCCTCTAAAATACTAACAGTTGAAGGTCAGTTCTGAAGGTTGATGCGGAAGAAATGCTATTGTTTTAAAAACTTGTGGAGTTTGTGGATAAAACCCAGAAAACATTACTGAACATTAACACAGTTACTTTCACTAATTCTCTTTTTTTGTTGTTACCATCTCTTGCAGTAGGAGTGTCATGTTTGCAATGATAAAATTCAGAAAGTTACTTTCTTGAATAAGCATTTTGATTTAGTATAATACTTGAATTTTTGCATCTATGTTCTAGTCAACAAGGGCTATTTAGCATAGTTAGCACTCTGCTTCTTGTAGTAAATGCTCTGAAGTGCTTATTCTGATTCCCATCCTTATCAGTCTTCAGAGTAGGGTATTTATTATCTTGATTGCAGCTGGAAGCAGAGTACAACTTCATTCTGAAGCTCTGTCTTCTCCCTAGGTATGGAGTACTTACTCCATACAGCTCTGCGGATAAGTGGAAAAGTTTTTCAGGCTTTTTCTTGTTTCCTTTAATTTCTTCTGTAGATCCATTTAATGCCAAGGAGGAAACAGAGACAACTTAAACTCTTTTTGAGATGACAAAGTTGCAGATAGTTTCATTTTGAACTGCTCGAGGAAATCGGATTGTCTTCTGTTGAAGATAGGTATTAAAACTAGAAAAGACATGTCTTTTGGCAGTGTCAACTGAAACTAAGGACATTCAAGTGTTCTTTATAAGGCAGGTTATGGGACTCACAGTAAATACGTTTTGTAAAAACAAACAGCAGTGGATGTATTATGCAATGCTAGAAATACGTGTCAGTCTGTTTATACAGCAGCAATATAAATTCCTGTGTGTATTGTTCCTTCTGGGTCATCTGACAGTGTGGTGGTTCATGTCATAATTATGATATATTTGTGCTATAACTTATGTTTGCACAGGAATATGCAGTGGAATAGAACTGTCTGTATTATAACCATTTGAAGGGTGAATAGACTTTCTCTGAAATATACAGCTGTTTTTGTGAAGATGGAGCTTGTACGTGTCTTAGGTAACACTTATTAATGCTACACAGTGATCCTAAGTCGAGGAGGGGTGACAAAACGGTGTCTGGTAGGCCTTGCTGCTTTTTTTATCGTGTACTCAAGACCTGAGATAGAGTCTGGAAGAACGTAGAAATTAGCATTGTCAGTCTGATGTCCTTCCGAGAATTCTATAATGTCTGCAATTGTGACTTTGGATGTTGACACTTGGAGGCTTTTTGCTTTTTCAAAGGGGGAGAAAAAAAAAACAACCCCACAACTGGAAAATAAGTTCATATCAAGCTCTTTTGTAAATAATTTGAATCTGTTAATAGTTTTAGTAGTACTTGAAAACTGTTAATTATGTAATATGTAAAGATATGTAAGGTAGGTTTTTGAATAACTACAACTTCAGAACCTCAATTGGGTTTACCTGCACTTATGCTGGAGCGGAAGAGACGTGTGCTATCAGTTGCATGGGAGCTGTGAAAACTCCCACAGAGGGGGTTATTGAAGGTACAGTAAAAACTCTGATGTTATGGTGAGTTCTGTAGGCAAGCTCATGGAGTGGATTTTCCCTTCAGTTCCTGTGAAGTGTGAGGTGGACTGTTTCCTTTCTTTGTCTACCTTGCACTCAAGAATCTTCTTAAATTTTATTTTGAATGCTAAAAATTTACATTAACTATAAAGTTGCTGACCAAGATCTTCTAAGAAGTATATTTCCAGCAGTTTTTACTTGAAAATAATAGACCATTTTTTTAAAGATGCAAATGAGTCAATGTATGAAGTTGAAATATTCTGATAAAAATTTATATGAATATTAAATAGTAAGTATGGTAAAGAAATAGGCTTTTTAGCAGTTGAAAAAATGAAGGAAAATTAGTTTTTTTTTTCTTTTTTTTTTCCTGCAATTATTTCCTAATTAACTAGGTGGACTTTACAGAATCTCTTTGAATTAACATTTTTTTTTTAGGAAGAGGGATTATAGTGATGGATTTTGCATCTGTGCTGGTGATATTACCGTTTCTTTCATAGCAACTTTTAAAAGCCTAATGCGCTAGTAATCCCAAAGGAGTTCATTGTAGGTATATGTTGTGCAACAGTATTTTTGTGTCTTTTGTCATGTGCATGTTTTAGAATAAAGCTTACTAAATTAATCTTTTGATTAATTAGATTAAGACGTCTTCTGACTGCTTATTTTAGTTGCATGTTAGAATGTGCTGATGTTGCTGGTATAGTTAGTTGAGTTCTTTTGTTTTTAGGCATGTGTTTTCTGTCACTTTTAATTTTACTGCAAAAGGGCTCCATCTTAAATTTTTACTTGCTATGCAGCTGCTGTCTGTTAGGCAGTGTATCTTGCAGAGCTTGGAAGACTTAGAGAAGCATCTTTTGTGCACACAGTGTATTTACATAAGATATTCTTCATAGTATGCTGTACCTTTATCGACTTACCAGTGCAGCAGTACCAATTTACTGTTTATTAGACATGACTTGTTTTTCTCTTTTCTAGACAGTAGAGAAGACAAATTTGTGTATTTGTGTTTCCATCTTTTCTTATACAAGTGCTTCTGTTGTGTTTGCTAGCTATTGAAGTGATCAGCGTGTATTTAATTTCTCATCCTAAGTTGCACTGATGAAAAAAGTGTGTTTTTCCCAGTTTCGTACAAAGCTGTCTCCTAAAGTATGGGCTTGTTCACATTTAGGCTTCCGGCTAGTTGTTTCTGATGTGATTCAGAGTACAACTTTAATTTTGCTAGAGTAAGTATGTAGGTAAGATAATTCTCAGTAGTTACTTATAAGTGTCTTGTATAGTTTCACGTTCCATTATATCCAGAGTATGCTGAGTTGATCCAAATCTTAAATGCCATTTATAGCGAGTGTTTCTAGGGAGGCTGTTGCTAGAGTATGGAAATAGCTTAGGATGTAGTAGCTCTTCCAGGTACTCAAGACAATCATATCTTTCTAACAATCCCCCAAATTTAGAAATATATTCTTTACTGTTGACTTGTCTCAGTGTTCAAAATAGTGGAACAAGCAAAAAAGCAAGCCATGCAGTAACTGCTGTGAGTTAACTGCTGTTTACGGATGTCTTTCCACTCTGTGATGCTTATTTTGGTTTAATTTTGTTTGGTGAAAGCTTTGTTGAAATGGAAGGGAAAGTCTTTTGAAAACTCAAGGGCTCCTCATTTAGAAAAATCCTGATTCTAGTCTTCCTGGATTTCTTGCAGAACTGTAGGGAAAAGGTCTGTTCCACTTTTGTTTTGTGAGATTTGGAAGTAGGTATAAACAAAATCCCTGTGTACTGCTAAAGTAGACAAATACAGGTAAAGGTCTGAGTCCTCCAGTGGTGAGGCTTCAAGAATGCTTTGTTACTACACAAAGAAGTAACCTGTGTATTTTGGTAAATGGCAGGGTTATGTATTGTCTCTCACAATTGAATAAAAACATCATGTGTTGCTGACTTCTATTTTTAACTGTGCTTATTAGTGCTCTGTTTCTGCATTCCTTATAGTGGTCATTTAAAAAAAATATATATTTGAAACAATGTACAAGTGCATTAGGAACAGTTTTTTCCCTTTGTTTAACAGGGATACCCTTACTCAGATAATTGCCAGAGGAGACACAAGTTTTTGAAGTACTGGTCAAATGTCTTTTATCTTTACAGTTGACATTGTAAAGGTTTTAAGTGTTTGAATTTAAGTCTGCTTAGCGTGACTGTACAATTGTATTGGCTTTAGACATCTGAAACGAATACTTTGAGAAATTGTGTCAAGTGTTTCTATTAATCCACTGTCACTGTGTCCCAATATTTGGTGTACTTATATTTCTGTCTGGTTTATTTCAGGAATTTGCAGCACTTACAAAAGAACTAAATGTATGCAGGGAACAGCTGCTTGAAAGGGAGGAAGAAATTGCTGAACTGAAAGCAGAAAGAAATAATACCAGGGTAAGTTCCTTGTCTTCTCTCCAGAATTACCCTTTTTGAAGTATCCAACTATGTGGAGAAAAATACTGAATGTTGAATTTGAAAAGCTGTAAGTTTTTTCCTTGATATTTGTACATGAATCCTCCTGGAGGTATAAATGTGTGATTAAGAAAGTTTACAAACTTTTGTATAGCTCCGAATACTGCTGTGCAGAATCTGGAAAGGCTTGCACTGCTATCTGTCACTCAGCTCTCTTCTTGATACAATTTTGAAATCATACCTTACTCAGGAGCAGAGGAGTAGAACAGGCAAGCTGTCTCATCTAGCAGCTTACATAGCTACCAGCAGAGCAGTTGCTCTCCAGTTTAGAGTATTTCCTGTGTGTATCCTTTCTACAAGCATGCTGTTCCTCAGATTGGTGGAGGAACTGGAAAGATGCAGTTAAGTAGAAGCCTCATTTAAAAGCTAGACCAAAAGGGAATGCACATTGTTTGCTCTGATACCACTTTTAATATGGGCAAAATGTTAAAAACAAGTATTTATACTTGATGTAATAGTTGTTGGTTCTCAGATTTGAAGTTTAGAATACAAAATGTATTTTTTTTAGGAGGCAAAGCTTTCTGCAGCTGTTCGGAACAGGAATAAACATTGTTGTTTTTTGTTTTAGCTATTACTGGAACATTTGGAATGTCTTGTCTCCAGGCATGAGCGATCTCTCAGAATGACTGTTGTGAAGAGACAAGCTCAGTCTCCAGCAGGAGTTTCTAGTGAAGTAGAAGTTCTCAAAGCACTAAAATCTTTATTTGAACACCATAAAGCCCTTGATGAAAAGGTAATAAAATATGCTAGCTAATGTAATCTCATCCTATCCACCCTTTCTTTTCTGTGGACCATAGGTGTTTGTACTGAAGTTGTAGAAGACAGGTTCTCTGAACTTTTCTCTATATTAAGATGGTGGCTGTGTTATAAATGCATTTGTAACTGCTCTCCTAAATTAATATTGCGCTGCAGCAAGGTGCTGGAACTTATTCCTGTATTCAATTAACTGTTCTAATGTAAGACAGGCATGGTTCAGGTGCATTGTATTTGTTGTACAAATGCATACGTTTACTTATCTGTATGATATCAGGATTTAGCCTTTTGGTTATGTAATATAGGAAGTGGACTAGGGAGAACAGGAAGGAAGGAATCTGCTTATGCTGTCTTATAAAATAAGGGTGAATTAAAGGAGCTTTGCCCTTGCATTGTGCCTGATGTTGGCAGCAGGCTATGCAAGTGGTAATATAACATCTACTGTGAATTTTGCTACAAATTCATAGTTTACCAAACAACTTTTGTGAACTTTATATAAAGCCTTGCAAACTGTGTTAAGGAAAATTCTGTCCCTTCCTTGTTGTGAATAAGCAAAAGTATACACGCTTTGTGGCTTTCAAAAGGATAGGCAAATTCTGGATATGTTAAGTGAATGTACAGGTCATGTTGAGATATAATTTGCTTACAACAGCAACAACAAAAAAGCTAGATTTTAAGATATGCATTGTTTATCTAGAAAGTCTTTTGGAGTGTCTTGTATTTCCCATTGACTAAAGATTAAGCTAGTCTCTAAGTTAAATGGTAATAAAGCATTTATTATCTAAAAGGGAAAGGTGGTATGGTGATGCATGAAATTTATTTCTTCCTAATATCAGAGAGATCAAATTATTTCAAATGATTCTTTCAGGTAAGGGAGAGGTTACGAGTAGCACTTGAACGATGTAGCTTATTGGAAGAAGAACTAGGTACTACGCATAAAGAGGTAGGCTTCTTTTTAAAAGAAATCCTCAGGTGTGCATTGTAGGTGTTTAATTAATATTTGTACACAGTAATTTGAGTTGTTAAAATTTGTTTTCTTTCACTTCTTGCATTTTTATTTTTTTTTACCAAATGAGGATAACTACAGTTTTCAACTGTGTCACTTTGAAAGAGCAAGAAAGGAGGATGGGGGTGGAGGGCGGAGGGAAAGGCAAACAACCAAAACAACAAAAAGATCCTTTGGCTTTAAAATAAGAACTTTTTAGGATGTAATGGCATAAGTTTTTGGGTGCCTGTGTCACATTAATACATACATTATGGTAGAATCGGTAATTGTTTTTGCTCCCTTACTTTTGCAGCTGTTCCTTGTATAATTGAGATATAAATTGACTGGAAACATACACAAGCTTTTCTTTTCTTTTTAGTTAATGATTTTGAAAGAGCAAAATAATCAGAAAAAAACACTTCCAGATGGCATGCTGGATATAAATCATGAACAAGAAAATACACCAACTACAAATGGGAAGGTAGAGCCATTTACTTTTTCAGCTGATATATAATTTTTTTTAGTGATTAACTAGAATATTTTAATTTTAAACCATAATAAAAGACTTTGACTGAAGATTTAATTGAAAAGTCTGTTACCACAATTTCACTTGTTTGCAGTAATATGTAATAGTTCTATGTAATAGAAGTAAAATAGAAGTAAAAGTTCTATGAAGAACATAGTTCTATTACATAGAACTATGAAGTTCTATGTAATAGAAGTAAAATAGAAGTAAAAGTTCTATGTAATAGAAGAACTATCTTGGGGGAGCGATGTTTACTGCTAAGTAACAGTTGTTTTTTCAAATTTCTGTGTCATATGTAAATACGTTTTTTCCTGTTTAATAGAGATCCTCTGATGGTTCTTTGTGCCATGATGAAAACCTTGCTAAAGTAATTGAACTTCAAGACATCATAGATAAGCAAAACAAAGAGCAGACGCAAATGAAAGAACGTCTTACTTCTTTGTCTAGTAGAGTAGCAGAGCTGGAAGAAGATCTTGACACAGCTAGAAAAGACTTAATAAAATCTGAAGAAATGAATACAAAATTACAGAGAGATGTACGAGAGGTGAGTAATAAACTGTCAAATTTGTGTAGTCACAAGTGCATATGCTTTATAAAATTTGTCACTACACAATTACATCTTGATGTTCTCTGCTTCTTTCAACTTACTTGATTTGAAAAGTGAGGAATGGTGGCGAGGTTGGAACTACATGATCTTTAAGGTCCCTTCTATCCCATGCCATTCTATGATATGATTTCAGGTATTTCACTCATTCATTAAATGAGAGATTTAACTTTGAGGACTTTAACTATGAAAGGTGCTTGAAAAGATACTTGATCTTATAAATGTTGACATCGTTCATGAAGTTGTTTTTTTTATTTTTAAAGATATACTTTAAGGAGTCACTTAATTTCTGTGGTGTGATTAGCAGTTCCTGTTACCAATCACTGATCTCTAAGGTTACTGTAGTCTTACTGTGTACTCCAGAAGAAAAGTATCCTTATTAAATTGGAAGGGACCTTAGTTAATTCCAAGGATGCTATCTGACCACAGCCAGGAAGTAAAGATTTGTTTGTGCCTCTGAAAAGATAAGTAGCAGATCTGTAGTGTAATAAAATAAAGATCAGTCATCTTAACTTTTTTAAAATGGTATGTTTACTAAACTTCTGAGCATAAGTTACAGACTACTTTCCAGTTCTTTTTGGTTTGTGTTGCACCACCTCCATTCCTTCCGCCTGCCCAGTTTGATCACTAGATAATTATCCCCTGTATTAATAACTAGATCCTGTGTTGTGTTTTGTGTAGACTATGGCCCAAAAGGAAGACATGGAAGAGAGAATCACAACTCTTGAGAAACGCTACCTCGCCGCACAACGTGAAGCTACATCTGTGCACGACCTCAATGATAAACTTGAAAATGAAATAGCCACTAAAGACTCCATGCATCGACAGGTTGTAATTTGAAATAAGCTCAAATATTTGAATTACAATACAAAAGTACGTTTTGCTCAGCATAATACTGATGGAAATGTAGATACTATACTAAGGCACTTAACTTTGCTTTTAGGAAGATGAATATATTTGTAAGGCACTATTGTTGGTGATTGTTTTTCAGCAGGGAGTGTGTTGTGCAGAATTTTACCCTGGAAATCAAGATGACTTTACTGGGGAAGGGAAGTGGGTTTTAAACATTTTAATGCAATTGATCATGTGGGAGCAGGGCTTCTGTCCACTTTAATTGTGCTTTTTTATGTTGTTACATGTGTCTTTAGTTTCAAGTGAGAGAATTACTCATTCTAAACTAGAAGTTTTAACATTTGTGTAGTGTATAGTTACTTTTATAGCCTGTAGTGCATGTAAATGTTTCCTTACTGCAGGAGAAATTTGACATATTTCATATGAGAACTTGTTCAGCTTCATAAATCAGAAATAGTTATTGAGCCAATCACTTTCTAATCAACTGTATACTTTAAAATATATATAAAATTTCGGTAAGTCCTCTCATGTAATGAAGAGGAGGATGCCACATCTATGTTTGAAACCAATTTTGGGTAGATTTTTGTCCTTAAATCTAGTAAAGGCAGTAATCCACATTTTTACCTTCCTCTTTGATCAAAATTATTACTATTTTAACACTAAGCATTGCTGATCATAATCCTGTGTAGAGTGAAGACAAGAACAGGCAATTGCAAGAGCGACTGGAGCTAGCTGAGCAAAAGCTGCAGCAGACTTTGAGAAAAGCTGAAACTTTACCAGAAGTGGAAGCCGAGCTGGCACAGAGAGTTGCAGCACTTTCAAAGGTGAGACAACTGGACAGTGTCCTCAAGACTTGTTTTCTCAGTGTCCTACTACCAGAAGTCGTCTTAGTGTTGTTTTTAAGTTGTTTTAGTTTTTCCCCAACTAGTTCAGAGAATGTATCTTTCTGTTTTCTGTTCATCTCTTTGAATGCACTCTGATTTGTCCTGTATTTTAATTTCTACTATTTGGAATTTGAATGTCTGTTCTGATAACTCCTTTATGAAGGTGCCTCTATGAATTGCTATGTTGCTGCTTTTTATTAAAATTCTTTCAGTAATAGGCATTAAAGTATTTTAAAACAACAGTTTCTGAAGGGGAAAACCAAATTTCTTCCACTGTTAATGAAGTGTTAACACACTTGGGGATTGAGAAGTAATGGTAGTCACTAATACATATATTTTTAAATGACTGCAGATGGTATGCTGAATTCTGAAAAAGTGTAATGACAACAAATGAACCTTTTTGTGTGTGTGTGTCTTTATAAAGTTTCATTTCTTTCCGTGTTATCTTTCCCATCCCTTACTGGCTCTGTAGTCTGACCTTTTGTCTCCTGGGAACTCTGCTGCTAAAGATGCTAAAGTATTGGAACTTACCACCAAGCTTAGGAAGGTAGAATTTGTATATTAGTCCTTGTTTCTGCTTGCTGCTTTCTGCTTTGTCATGATTAATAATAAAGGGTTATAGTGTCTAGGTTAGTGAGGAGAAGCTGGAAATGCATTTAGTTTTAATTTTTGTTTTTGGGGGATTTGAATGAACTTCTGCTGTTGCAAACTCATTTTCAAGTAAGTGTTGATTCACAGTATTTAGTGGTGAGAGGCTTCGTTTTGTTTTTTAACATACAAACTTTCACTAGGTACTTTTAGTGACAAAGCCATCTGTTTTGCATTTTATGTTACCATAAATGGCAGTTGCACAAAGCATGTTAGATATATTATTGTGCATCAATGTTTTTATGCTTTTGAAATTTTTTATACAAGTTCTAATTTTGTTTTTAAATTGACAGGCTGAAGAGAGGCATGGCAATATAGAAGAAAGACTGAGACAGATGGAAGCACAGTTAGAAGAAAAGAATCAAGAACTGCAAAGGGTAAAGTACATATTTTTGGCACAGAAACAAAGCTGAAAGAGTCCTTTTATGGTTTTCTTTCATTGAGCAAAGCTGTTTTTATGTCTCATCTGTAAAATAATCCAACGTTCAGGTTGGCTTATAGATGGGATATTTGAGCCCCTTTGCTGTGACTAACTTTAAATATTGAGAAAAAGCTGAAAAGTCCCTAGTCAGTTTGAAATAAGTTTGGAAATACCTAATTGCTAGTCATATCTATGATATGTTCAGACTTTCAAGCTGATCTTGGAACAGTTACTACAATCTTATACTACTCCTTTACAAAGTCATGGAGGTACATGCAGTATTCACTATTGCTTTGGAAAAAAATATTTATATTAAAGAAAAAAACAATTTGATTAAAAATACACTGTTTTCACAACCTGGAAATTATTATAGACATCGTAAGTCTTAACGATTTCAGTAACTTTGTCATAAGAATTTAAATTTTTGTTATATATCTTAGGCTAGGCAGAGAGAGAAGATGAATGAAGAGCATAATAAACGTTTGTCAGAAACTGTGGATAAGCTTCTCTCTGAATCCAATGAAAGGCTTCAGCTTCATCTCAAGGAAAGGATGGCTGCCTTGGAAGATAAGGTAACATTAAGTTACATTCCAGCATATTTATTAATTAGATCTTCAGTGTTCTGTAGTGATTTGTGTATTTTGTAATGTGTGTATAACTTCAGTAAATAAAACAAATTATTAATAAAATAGTTTCTGTTACGAGATATTTTAATATGGATTTTGAAAATATATTCTTAAAATTCTTTTTCTGGGGGGGAAGGGAGGTCTGTATTACACTAGCATTGGGAAGACCTCTTTTAGGAAGCTTTATCCCTGTCTGACTGATGTGGACTGCATAAATAGGCTTGTCCATTGTAATACAGGAAATCTGAAGAACTAGGACTTGAACTTCGAATTTTAAAGTTCAGTTTCTTTTATTTCCCACTGCTATTTGTCTGTGTTAGTTACTCTGAATCATTGTGGAATCCTTGCAAGTTGAAACAATCTTGTATTTTTTTTTCCTAAATTGGCAGGTTAAAGGGACTGCTCCCTATGCTGTCAATGTACATCTCAGAGTCTTCTCCTGTATTCAATTCAGCTTTTAAATTATGATGTATTTACCCTTTTCCCCCGCTTTTGCTTTTCAAGCTAGGTCCTTTCTGTGGACTTTTCTTTCATTCCTGTCTTTAAGGTTTCCCTTATTCTGTGAAAACAAACAAAAAACACAAAAACAACCAAAAACCAACCAAACAAAACCAAACAACAACAAAGAAACAAGAAACACCATGGCCTTTTAAAGTGCTACTTTTACATTAGCACATTAATGCTGAGTTTGAGTAGTTTTGTCTTGGATTAAAAAAACAATTTTTGTATTTGAGGCTGAAATGACCATCTGGAGAAATGCCTCAGTTAAAAGCTGAGTGACTTTTGTTTTAAAGTCATGGCAACAGAATGTTTTAATTGCAATATGTAACGATGTATTCAGACTTCAATAGATACTTCATGGATTCAAGTCTACACAGTTCTCAACCCTAAACCAACAGTCAGGTATTAAACATGTCTTTTGAGAATTCTAGGATTGCTCTCACCTCAGATCATTAAAGACTGAGGTTTTTTGCTGTGCTATAGTACTCTGGGAGGTAAGAAAAATCTGGTAGTATAGAACAAATATAGGGCCTACTGGTACTTGGTTTGAGTTGGAAAGTACCTTAAAGGCTGTCTAGTTCCAAGCCCCCAGCCGTAGGTAGGGATGCCAGTTATCTGGCATATAAACTTTTGCCTTGTGGGTTTTAATAAACATCACTATTTTCAAGATCACCAGCTGCTCCCAGTATTTCTGAATTTCTTGTTACAGGCTTTATCAATAAGTTTTGCTCTACTAGTCTTTATAAGTTCAATTCTGTGAGGTAGTTGACTGCATTATTTTATGATTGCATTTTGGGATGGATATTTTAGGGTTAATCCTAGCCTCTCTTTAACCCTCAAACTCTCTATGGTTATGAATGAAAAATTTTTGTCCTTCCCTGTAAGAGACAGCTTATTCAGAAGTATTCTCTGTATGGCTTCCATTCAATTCTCTTATGATAATTTGGAGAGAAACATGCACGTAAAATTTAAAGACTTCCTTCTGATCATTGGGGCTCTTTTCCCAGAATGATTTGTTCACTTATGAAACTTTATTACAGGTTTAAGATGCTTATTCATGGGTTTATGGCTTATTTATGGGTTTAAGATTTCCTTACCTCAAGGAAAAGTGTTTAGCAGAACTTTTTGGCAACACTGGAAAGCGAAAAGAAAGTGAGCTGGTTATAAATTTACTATTAGAAGGGGGAACCTCTGATTTTTGTTTGGTATCATTTACCATGGTCAAATATGATAGTTGACAATCTTTTTGATTATTGTAGCTCTCAGATGTTTAACTCTCAGATGATTCTTGGTCTGAATTTGGGAACTGCTTTGAGTAAACAGATTGTAGTCATCTTATCTTTACTGGACTTGTTTATAAGTCATGACACAATTACAAAGAAAACAGCTCTGTTAATGAAGGCCTGTTAGTCAGTGAGCGATGCAGTTCTGGAGCTACCATGCATCCAAGAAATTGCTGTGTAATAACTTCATAGATGAAGCAAGTGAAAACAATGAAAATCCAATGATAATAGCCAGTAATGTCTAAGTAACCAATCAGTGAAATAATTTAAAGTATTTTAGCTGCATAATTAGTCCTTCTTGTACTGATTTTGTCAACTGGAGCAGAACAGGCTAGTATTGGTATTGATTTTTTTATGGCACTTGTACTATTAATAAATCCATTATTTAGAGGGCCGTAGACCTGAAAGGATAAACTTTCACCCGTGATCAAAGTGAAATGGTATAAGCAATAAACTGTAACTTAAGATGCATCTGTGTGGTGTGACTGAAAGTTATTGGCGCTCATCTTGGTTATAGTTTAAGAGTTGTAAGCTTTTATAAGTAACATAATTTGTGATACATTTTGTTTTAGAATTCACTTATTCGAGAAATTGAAAACGCAAAAAAACAAATAGAGGAACTTCAGCATGAAAAGGTATATATTATGCATTTCAGATGTTATATTGAAAAATAATTGCTGTATTGCTACGTAGCAGAAGCATATTTGATTTGCCCTGTAAAGCTTAACATTACTAATTCTGTTTAAGAATAGTAATTTTATGGGCTGATTGTTTATTTTATGGTATTGTGTACCTTAGTTTTGCAATGCTTTCATAGTTTATATACAGCTTTTTACTCGAAGACCTAACACAGTTCTTAATGTGCAGAGTGGCTGGATATATTGGCAATTTGCCAAAGTTTTGAAGATTGCATAGAATTTCTGTACTGTTGTACATATCTCTTTGAACAGTAAATAGAAAAATACTTTTAATGGTGAGAGTTTTCCCATAAGTATGTTCTTAAAGCAATGGATGTCATAAAATACTTGTTTGATTAAAATTTTCTTAAAATTTTAAGAAATGGGGGCAAGGAGAGAGAGATTTATTAGGCTTGGCTGCTCCTTGCAATAGTGACTGTAACTGAGTTCACTTGAATAATAATGGTGGGGCCTTTCATTTCTTTGCTTCCTTAAGCAGTGGTGATTCATTTTGTGGTCACACTGTTCTGAAATAATACTTGTTATTGCTTATTAAATCACAGGTGTACTTCATCTCCCCAAATCATTCTAGTAAGTAGCTAGGCCAAACTGTAGAGGCTGTGCTTCTGTAATAAAATGAAGAACACATTGAGAATATTTTGCAGGATGTGCTTTGAATTTTTGTTTATGTAGGCCAGCGGTTTTCACACAAGGCACAGATGTTCATTGTCAGCCACTTTTCTTAGTCTTTCATTGTTTTCTCATTCATTAAATTGCTTTGTTAAATTCCAAGTTTCTAGAGCATGTATGAATGTTGGAGTTAAAAGTGGATGCTTTTAGGACCTGTTGTGTACAGAGCTTGAGAAATCTTGTTTCTTATTAAATATTGTCATTTAATTTTAGTAAAGTTAGTAACATGTGAATTTTGTTCAGTAGCTGTTTTTAAAATTATGTATGTCATTACCTAGAGTCACAGTGTAGAGAGGCAACAGAATTATTCTTGGATGCCCTTTTTGTGATGGTGCTGCATTGTGTGTAGCAAAAATCATTTTTATGTTGCTCAAGGTTATGTTTCAAAATCAGTTACTCCTGAGTTTTGTAGAAAAGAGATCAAAGGACTAAATGTTAGTTTATAAATCAAGATTTGATGCTGTTTTTTTAAAGCATATTGTTACATGTTTTGTTTATTTTTACAGGATCAACTTGTATTAAATGTTGAAGCATTAAGGGCTGAAAATGACCAAGTGCGACTCAGAGCCACATCACTTCATCACAGGTAACAGCACTTAACTGTAGTTCATTTTTTCCCAATTTTTTAAAGTCACTTTGCTAAACATAACTTCGTTATTGCTGAAAATACTTTAATTAGTTGTAGCTATAAAATGTTCTTTATAGAGCAGCTTTTATTCTGCTTAAAAAAAAAGTTACTGGTAGGACAGCAGGAATAATTTGGGTGGATTTCTTGGTTTTGTTCCCCTCCTCCCTCCACCTTCCTAAGGATAAAGTGTTTCTTTGTTTTAGCCGACCAGATTTCAGATACCCTATGACATCATCTGTGGCTGACAGTCATACAGACTCCTATGGCACCTCCTCAGTGTTGAGGCGTCCCCAGAAAGGGCGTTTGGCAGCTCTCAGAGATGAACCTTCAAAGGTAGTAGAACTCTTAAAAACAAAATAACGGCATCTAAGTAGATTAGATATGGCTAACGTGTTGCAAGCAGTTGATGGAATAGAGCTGATTATACAGCAATAAAACTGCTGAAATCTTGTATATAAAAATATGTTTTTAAAATGTGCTAGTGTTTAGGTATGGTTTCGCTAACTAATTCACAGCTACTAGTTTTTTGCCCAATGACTGCAATCTGGGGATTTTGAAGTCCAGTTTGTTTCAAGTATATGCCTGTAGAATATAATCTGAAAGAGTCCTACTTTTGTGTCTGTACACTTCTGGATTTCAACTTTCGTTCACTACTTTAACATGTTATTGTCCTGCAAGCAATTTGAGTCCCTTTCCAGACATATGTAATGAGAATTTATAAAGCTCTTTGGAAAATTTTTATTAGATTTGTTAGCAAATCCATGTTGTAATTTAGAGTGTCTATAACCAAAATAGTGATGTTTTAACTTATCTATTGGGGCTATCTTTTTAAATGGTGCTTACCCGTAAGATGCAAAACTTTCTACATTGTGGCTTTTTTTTTTTTACATTTATCTAAACATTGCTGTCTTGATGGATGCATTCAGCATGTAAGTGAGCTTTTTTAAAAAAAGTGTTTAAAACCTCTTGAAAAACAGTAGAAATATCATGTCATTCCTATTTGGGTTTTGATTTTAATTCTCTTAATAGGTTCAAACTCTGAATGAGCAGGAATGGGAGCGAGCCCAGCAAGCAAGCGTATTGGCAAATGTGGCACAAGCATTTGAAAGTGATGTTGATGTGTCTGATGGTGAGGATGACAGGGAGACTATTTTCAGTTCAGTAGATCTGCTGTCACCAAGTGGTCAGGCTGATGCTCAGACTTTGGCCATGATGCTTCAAGAACAGTTGGATGCAATCAACAAAGAGATTAGGTATGGTCTATCCACTGTTAGAATTCTTTTCTAGAAAGAGTTTCTTTGACATGAGAAGTCCTTTTTATGTGGTCATTCACAGAATTGTGGTTGCTCATTTGCTTTCCTTAGGGTGTTGGGAGGGTGGGAAGTGACAGTTTGCTTATGCCTAAGTACTTATTTCAGGCTTTCTGTCTTCAATGTTGTGAGGGATTGTATTACTAGTTTGACAGAAAAAGCCGTTACCACCTTTTTCAAATTGGATTGCAAGGTTTTCAGTGTGGCTGTTCTGTCTGCCAAGTGCTGCTGCTTTCTAAAATTCTTGAATCAGACATTCAGTTTATATGGTACTTGTTTGAAGGTAACGTTCCTTTGGAACCTTTTTCTTCTAGGCTTATACAAGAAGAAAAGGAAAACACAGAGCAGCGTGCAGAGGAAATTGAAAGCAGAGTGGGTAGTGGAAGCTTGGATGCCCATGGCAGATTCCGGTCCATGAGCTCCATTCCTCCCCCCTATGCAAGCGGTTCACTTGCTGGTTCTTCCCCACCTGGTAGTGGCCGATCCACGCCAAGGCGTATTCCGCATAGTCCAGCTCGGGAAGTGGACAGACTAGGTATCATGACGCTGGTAAGTATCCATTACCTTTAATTTTCTAGAAGAATATGCTTATTCTCTAGGAAATACGTTGTTTGATTTTTCCACTTTCTCTGCTTCTTAGCTGTATTTGTCCATTTTCTAGGTTTTCCTACTCTTCCCTTTCAGCTTCTGTAAAAAGTGTAAGATACAATCATAATGGTTAGAAAAAAAGCTTAAAAACATTCAGAAGTCAGGTCTGTTGTATGGTCAACATCTTATACCTATGTATCCCTTCTTCGTTTTGGTCTTTCTTCAGAGTCTTCTTTCCAGAAGAAATGATGTTTTCTTTTCAACCCCTGGTGCTGCAACCCGTTACTCCCTCTGTTTTAAACTTCAGTTTTAGCAGTCCACCCTTCTGCTAAATACCCAGTTAAAAGGTGTTTTGCTTATCTGGCATTTAGTCTTGAAGTTTGTGAAGACATCACAGCTGTGGTGATACTGAGTGCTAGTGTCTTATTCTAGCCTATTAAGACATATAGATAAAAGAAATATGTTAGACCTAGTAGCTGACTTAGGGGCAGCTTGGGCTTAAGAGCTCAGTGAGTAGAAAGACGGATTCATTCTTTTGACTCTCCTACAACTGCTTAGGAAGATAGATCCTTCAAGCAGATCCTTTGTGCGTGTAAATCTACCTGTAAAAACAAGATACAAGTTTTCCACGCTTTTGTTTAAATAATGTTAGGCAAATCTCAATTCTTTTAACATATCGAATATGCTTCACTAAGAAGTGTCTTGGATACAAGTATTTTTTATTTATGTAACCTTGTGTCCAGATTTGCATATGTATTTCAAGACTGTACTTAAGAATTGTGCAGACACCGCCATACTATGTGATTGACTTGGATTACTGCACTTGCATCATGCCTATACTGTAACAGTCAGTAGGCGAGGAATGCTATCCAACTCTGTAGCAGAAGACAGACTGCAAGAGACTGATAGACATAATTTAGGTCTCTAATAGGCGTGTTTAAAGACAAACATTTCTGCCACCTGCTTTTTTGCCAGCTTTTTAAAATCCAGCTTTTTAAAAAGAATGCATACGAATACTGGAAGTTCTAGTAGTCATATATCCAGAGCCAAGCACACCTTCCTTTTATAGAGAAACTAATAAACTTCAAGAGGTTGAGTGCTTTACACTCTAACCTTTCACAGTAAAAAGTAGTTGAGGTAACTAACTCCTAAGTACTTCTCTTACAGAAAAATCATGTAAGGAAAAAAAATAAGTTAAATTTCTCATTTTCATTTCATTTTCATGAAAACTAGATCAGAACAATGTTTTATCTTAAAATATATTATTTTGAAGTAATTCGTAGCCAAGTACAACTGTTAAACAATCTAAATTTTTTGTCTGTACCAGCCTGAATAGCTTTAACTTGTTTACATAACTCAAGGTAGTTATCTTGGTCTGTGCGCCTGGAGAGGTGAGAAGTACCCCAAAAGTGAGATACGGTGCTCCGGAGTGGGTGGAGGACTAACTAAAACTTGTGGTAGACTCTGGGTCAAACTTTCCACATCAAACTTTTTTTAAGATAATTATTACTGTATAGAAATGAGCTATTGTTGGCACTCTCTTTCGCAGTTACTGAATTATGTCTACTGCTTATGCTATGTAGCATAACTGCAGAAGTGGCTAAGGTGTTGCATGTAACTAACGCAGGCAAGGTATTACACTCAGTCTGCTTTGCTACTGTGTAGTTTGTTTTTCAAGGGGAGTCCTTGACAAATGACTGGAAATCCTTTCCTGTTTTAAAAGCAATGCCTCATGCTCCCATTTGCTTTATTGTTTTTTTCTCGATAAAGATAACATGTTTTGTGTTAATTTGCTTGTTGTACCACTTTATTGAAATGTCAGTGATACTTCTGTAGATAATAGAGTATAAATCTTGATTTTTTTTCTTCCTTTGTCATCTTCAGGCATATGTTTAAGTACTCTGACTTGAAGAGTACTTCATACTCTTTCTCTGTGCCCTTGCTGTAATTTTCTTTAAATTCTCACTAATGTGGTAGTTTTTCAGTTTGTGCTACAGTTCACAATAAACATGGCTTTTCCAAATTTTTTTTTTTGCACGCGTCTATCAGCCTAGTGATTTAAGGAAGCACCGTAGAAAGGTAAAATCTTTAGTTTATTTATTGATGTGCCCTTTCATCTCCATCCCTGTTCCCCAGCTCATGAATGGGTAATGGGAACATGAGTAAGCATTTGCAGGTTAACCAAA
Source organism: Oxyura jamaicensis (assembly GCF_011077185.1). Classification (NCBI taxonomy): domain Eukaryota; kingdom Metazoa; phylum Chordata; class Aves; order Anseriformes; family Anatidae; genus Oxyura; species Oxyura jamaicensis. The sequence goes on along the minus strand of NC_048897.1, from coordinate 7,779,960 downwards.
TAATAGATTATATACATTTTAATATTAAACATGAAACAGGTTTACCTTAATGGAAGTGTGGATTTGTTCTCTTTTTTTTTTTTTGTGATGATGTGTGGGGTACTTCTTTGTTGTGTTCTGTCTGTAATTGATATCCTGTATCTTCACGAAACAGTATTTAATTTCAAAGATCTGTTAGTGCATGCAGGAATAAATCTTTAATTTTTGTTATTCAGACTTTGAGATAAGCCATGGCCAGAAATGCGTAGAAACTGACTTCATAGAAGTGGTAATTTTGTTGATTGTCTAAATAAGTAACAATGTGAAATGAGATGTCATCTTTTCCCAGGACTTTTTGATTTTCTGTATTTGCACTTTCTTAAATAATGGAAGTAAGATATGTTAGTCGCATGGAGCTGATGACATTTCTCAGATCTAACAACTAAAGCATCAATACAAGATAGCTACTGCTTGCTCATTTCACTAGTTAAGACTGAAATTTAGTGGTTTGTCAGTGAAGGTAACAAAGTTCAGGAGAAAGTCAAACAAAATCCAGGCAGCTGCAGGATGGTAAGGCCAAGAGTAATCTCTTAAGATGACAATCATTGATTTCCTTCTAATGTTTTTTTTCTGTGGCGTAGATAGTACTTTTATGTTTTAGCATATTCCAACTAACACCAAGTTTTCATTTGTTTTCTGTTAGTCTCCAGCTTCTAGAGAAGAGGTACGAGATGATAAAACCACAATAAAATGTGAAACATCCCCACCTTCTTCACCTCGATCTTTGCGTTTGGACAGAGTCCAAAAAGGAGCTTTGCATACAGTGAGCCATGAAGATATCAGGGACGTAAGAAAGTAAGTGGCTATGAATAAGAGTCAAACCTAGTAGTAACATAATTGGTATTTCACATTATCAAAATAAAATTCTAAAACTGCAAAGCTGTTCAGCCTATAGGGTTTTAATTTCAGAAGGGAAGGATACAGAATTCTTTAAGTTGCATCTTAGCTATGAATAAAGCTGAAAAATAATTTTAATTAGAACCCTGTAATTTTGGTTGGGGTCTGTTTTCTTCAAAGTGCGTAAGTATTTGGGATGGATTCTACTCAAGTAATATAAAACTTCTGTCTGACTCAATTGGTAAGGAACTTGTTGTCATCTTTGGCTTCTCTAAATTGCACTTTAAACACTTAAGTCATTCTTATTTCTTGAAATAAGAATTAATATTGCTTGCTGTAATATATAAATACTCTATCCTTTCCTTTCTTCCCTGTTTTTTTCTATTTAGTGACATGCACTTTTTTCTCATGAGACTCATTAAAAGCTGAAATCAGATGATATTAGTGAATTATGGAGCTTCTGACAACTCGCATGGGAACAAGTTGTCTTTCACTGTTTTGACAGTGAGCTTGTTGTACACAAACTAATCTGACTTTTTTTAATTGTGAAGTTCAACAGGCTCGCAAGACGGGCAAGCAAGTAATCCTAGTAGCAGCAATAGTAGCCAAGATTCCCTTCATAAAGCCCCCAAGAAGAAGGGGATCAAATCCTCTATTGGACGCTTGTTTGGTAAGAAAGAAAAGGGACGACCTGGACAAACAAGCAAGGAAACATTAGGACAAGGTTGGTTTGCCTTTTTTTTTTAGCATAATAAATATAGTGAAAAACTGAACTTTAGGATTTATGTATCATATGCATGTTTATGCTTGATTATTTGATGCTGATGCACAGAATGTTTTTTCAAACCAGACATACCAAATCTTCTCATAGGTACTTTCATGAAAGCTGTATTCAAGTTCAGCAAGTCGGGTATTATTTTCATTGTGTTTTTTTCTCTATGAAAGCATATTTACTCCTATATGATTTTTATGTACTACATGTTGCTCTTTGAACATTTGACTACAATTGACATTTATGTAGCCTTCATAGTAACATATCTTTACATTGTAATCAATACAGGAAATGCTATCTTGTTCTGCATTTCCAGGTTTGATTTCCAGGACTACTGTTGTTTCAAAACCTTCTTGCAAAAAAAACCTTCTTGCAAATTTCTTTCCTATTCATATAATTATAGGAAACTAAGCTTTTAGAGCTTAAAATTAATCTCCAGGATTTTGGCTTATTTATGTTAAGAAGGTTTGGTATTGACTTGGAGAGGATCATTATTACCATCATTCGCCTCATTTTTTTTTTAATGTTATGTTCTGGAGGATCTTTTCATATGTTGTTGGCATCTTGTAGTTGCTACTTTCTGCTGTGTGCTGACCTGTAACAGCTTCCAGCCATTGTATACTCCTTATAGCTGAGCTAAGAAGAACAAGCTAACTCTTACCTTTTGCTTTTATTGCTAGTCTGGTTCTCCAGCAGATAGTACTTAGTCCACCTGATGACCATGAGTGAGTGATGTGGGGCTTTTCAACAAATTCCTAGTTGTAACCAGTCTTGCTTAATGACTGTGACTCATTGCCAACAATCAGCAGCTGAGCTGAGGAAAACCAGTGTCAAGCTATAGTCATAAGATTTTGATAATGTGGAAATAATAAATGGAATAAATCAGAATTGGAGGGACAAATAAGATGTATAATGTTAGCAACAGCACAATAGTGTATAAATCTAGAAAAAGAATATATACTATATTATATATAGTACATAAAATAGAAAACTGTTCTGTTTAACAAGGTAACTAAAGATTCTGGGCATTTTTGATAGTAATTCACATTCTCAGATGTGAATCAGATAAAGTCAGATGGTTTTCAAGTTCATTTGCAGCTGTTTGGCAGCGGATGACTCAGTTTATTTCTCAGCAGTCAGGTGACTGCAGTTATGAAGACCACTAGTGTCTTTATGTTGTATGCTAGCAGGACATATTTTTCAAGTATTGGTATAAATTAGCACAGAAATAGCAGGATGAAATTGCTGTTGCATCCATCTTGATTTTAGTGCCTTTTGGTCAGTGGTGATAGTTATCACCACTAACGAGCACATTTCATAAACAAGGAATAACATTTCCATAACATAAACGAGGTAGGTGAATGAATTACTTGATAGATAAAAATCCTTCTGAAGTAGTGTTAAATGCTCTTTCAGACATGCACTTGAAAAATTATGGCCAGAACATGTTTACCATTGCAGATAATGGAAATTAGTTTGTGCAGTTCCTGTATGTGAACTATCCCAGTATGTGAACTATCCCATCTTCTAAATGCTTCATCATATACTATTTAGAAAATACATTAAGTGTGCCAGGATAGTCTTTAACAAAACAAAACACTTCTGCATTGGAATTGCACAACAAATGTTGTTGAAATACAGGCAATACTAGATGGTTCTCCATCCCTATGTATAAGTGACCAACAAGATGAATTGTAATATTTGGCAAATCATCTCTTTTGCATTTGTTTTGTAAAAGCTCTTTCTTTGTGAAAGAAGCTGTTTTGACATGGTTTATTACAGTTTTTGGATCTGATTTCACCAAAGATGATCTGAAGACCACTTCAACATCTATCATCGTGAAAGTGTGCATAAAGCTACCACTATAGTCATGTGTGATGAAAAGCTGATTGCAGGCTTCAGCAGTGCCATGTAATCAGTGGATAACTGCAGCTGATGAAGTTGGGGTAGATTAATTTCCAGGCAGTGCAGTGAAAACCAGTGCAACCAACGGTGCAGTGGCTTTGACTTACTACCAAGAAACAGACATTTTAGAAAGCAGTATTATTTGTAGTTTGCAAACTACATATATTGGTTACTTCCATTTTATGTCATCTATGCTAATGAAATAATCCATTCCTTAAGAATGACAGCATGGCCATTGGTGTTTTTATCAATGTCCTGCTTATTTACAAGTAAATACTGCAACCCAGGAGCATGTCTGTTTAAAATGACAAGTCTTTGTCAAGCCAAAAGTGAGAAATACCACAGTTCACCAGTGAGGTGAAATAATTCCCAAGAGGTGCTTTGGAATACTGTTATATACCCTTAGAAGTCTTAGAGTTAACGTTACTCATACATTTCATAACTTTATTGCTGGTAAACTGCCTAAAGTTAGTACAAAACAAATGAAATGAAGTTAAATGAAGCTATACAGCTGAAATAGAGACAGAGAACTGGTAACTTTGATGTAACTGCATTATCCAAATCACCAGTTATACCGTAGCCTACTAGAGATGAATTATGTCTTTTTAATCAGTGTGAAAATACTTGCCAGGTCTAGTAAGCATTGCGTGATTTCCCTTACAAATATTCCAACCAGTTTGGTACAGTCACTACTTGGAATTTCCAGCAAAGCATTCACATCACATCACTTCCTGGTTCAAATGCTTAGATATGATCTGAGTGTTCTGAGATCAATTTCCAGTAAAACTTTCTCTGAAGGTTTTACCATCAAGACTGAAGTACGAGCAGGAAAATATTAAAAGAGTATTTGCACAATGCTTTTATTTCTCTTCCTGCCCTCACTCCACCATTCACCGCAATCACTGTTATTTCTGTATCTGATCTTTTAGTTGGAATCTTCATTTATACGTTTTTGGGGTTTGGTATACTGTCTGAATAATCATATGTTGCCTTACCACTTGGATATGATAACCAAAGGAGCATTAGACCTATGAAGTATGATTACGATAAATACTTGGACAACACTCTCAGCCTGTTTTGGCTTTTATGGACCAGACAGGAAAAAAAAAACTTTCTGCCACTTATATGAAATGAAATTTCCTGATAAAAATCAGAGTGTATGTTTCTGATCAGTAATATTACAAAGGTTTAAATATTTTTGCTCAGGAAAGCAGTAGTGATGTTTGATCTGTAAGTATGTGGCCAAAATTGAGATGTTAGTAAGCGTTATGTCTTTTTTTTTGCAGTTGGCATGGCAGAAGCAGATAGTTCCTCTCAGGATGCATTAGGTCTCAGTAAGCTTGGAGGGCAGGCAGAAAAAAACAGGAAAATGCAAAAAAAGTAAGTTATCAAATATTTTTAATTCTCTGTTAAGGTATTGCTTTGTTTAAAATTGCTTTGTTTTCAGTTTTTTGTTCCCAGGCATTTTTCCCTAGTATGGTGCTGTGGCTATTAAGCTTCTGCAGATTTTTTTTTTTTTGCTAACTTTCAAGAACATTAATGGTGGTGTAGTCTTGGTAAGTTTGGAATTAAGTTCAATGATGAACTGGTTCTTATTTAAATGCTGTAATAAACTTGGAGATAAGAAGCAGAGTCTTATCAAACCCTCCCACAATATGTTATATTTAATACCTGCCTTGGGTTCAACTCATTTGAAAAATTTCCAGTGTTGCCTTTGGTTACTACTTGCTCCACAGAGTGCAGTGTGAAAGCATGAAATGTTCTCTACAGGCATCCTTCTGAATGTACTTGCTTCTGTATTAGAGCTGCTAATTGTTTGCTCTCTGCCCACCCCCCACTTCTGTTTAAGGTTATCTTGATGTTTTTGCTCATTGTAACAGCTGAATTTTTCTACCATATACCCATTTCTTATTTTTAAATAAACTGTGACTCTTTCCTTCCTTTAGGGAAGATCCTTCCTTTTAGCTATGCATTTACCTTTTCTACCTAGTAATGAATTTTTTCAGAATGTGTTCAAGCAAATTTTTGGTTTAAAGTTCACCTTTGAGTATCTACTGTATGTTTTGTTATTCCTAGACTTAGAAGAAGCAAAGACTCATAAGTGTAGGTGAGAAATAGATACTGCTAGTAGTAGAAGTCTTGACTTGATACTTATATGGTAATACAGGAAGCACTTGAATTTATGCAAGTAGGATCAGGCATTCTTTGCATTTTTCCACCCAAAGCTGAGCCATATACTTTGTACTTCCGTTGCTTTTATTCTGTCCAGCTGTTACTACTTTTAGTTTAAAAAAAAGCTGAGATCAGAAATGTCTTGCTTTTTCACTTTCCTTCTGAAGATTAAAGAATGAATGTCAAAAAGACAGTGTGCTAATAACATCTTTGCAAGAGAGATTTCTCACAGTACCTAAGTTCTATTAGCAAATAAAAACAATGCCTGTTGACTTCACTAATGAAAACCAGCAGTGTGTCAGTTTGAAAAGTCAGAATGGAATGTGGTTTTGTTTGTATAACAAAGCTCAGCTGTTTCTCTTCACTGTTACAGTGAAGGCAATAATACATTATTATGGTCTGATATTTTCCTTTTTCTACAGAGCTTTAAAGTTGTATCATGTCTCGCTCGAATTAAATTGTTTTAATCTGGTCACGTCTAAGTAGCAGTAAGCCTGTTCTTTGAACAAAATAGGTATTTCTCAATACCAGCAACAAATTCTATTCTAGAGCAGAGCGATCTATACTGTCTTTAATAAATGCAAAAAGAGCAGTTGCAGATAAACCATAAATTTTCTTTGAAGACATATTTTGTCTTTCAAAAATTCACTACCGGTACCTAAAGTATACCTCACAGCTGCCTTGTTTGTTGCTTGAAGTGCAACAGTCTGTATTTGACAAGTGAAAACCTTCCAGTTTGACTTGCTTAGCTGTTAAATATGGATACATATGTATTCACAGGAAAGTATCTACAATTTAGATATTTCAGTGAAAGTGGGTTTGAAACAACTGTATTGATGAAAATTCTTATAATGTATAGTACTTATTGCTGAGAGCATCAACAAAGCTCTTTGAACTTCATGGAGATGCAAATCTACCATTTAAATTAAAAATCCTAGGAATAAACTTTGATTTGGTTGTTTCAGAATCCTGATAGAATTCTGAACCTAGGAAGTGATATTGACAAGCATCAAAAATCGCTTGCTGTGTCCTTGGGATGTTTGCTACTTCTATTTAAAAAAAAAAATAAAGTTGCTCTGAATTATTGTACCCTTTGATATTACAGAAGGGAAGGGCTTGAACACGTTCTCAAGACTGAGTGTTAGTTTATGAAATCCTGTCTTCAGTGAAAAAAAAAATAGGATTAGGCTGACAGAGTTCCATTTACCTGAATGCTTGAAACAATGACAACTAGTTCTATTTATAGTTCTCTCTTTCTAATCCCTATTTGCCTGCTTATCTTTTTGATTTCTGCATACGCACACAAGCAGGCTGATGGCAGTATTCAGTGTCTTTACTGACAAAAGAACTATCTAGCTACAGAACTAAATTAATATATATTATTTGTCTTTTTGTATGCCTTTGGGTTCAGTTTAATCTTAGTTTATACTTTATTTTATTTTCCTTTTGTTTGCCATTTGATGTAGTAGTGCAAAATCAGGGTAAGTTTATATTTAATTTGTTAGGATTATTGTGAGATGATAAATCTTGTTTGGATTTTATAGTAATATATGAGAAGTGCTAACTTCTTTCAAAAAAGTCTTAGAAGAGAGACTAGATATATAATTTGTTGTGAAAGTGTGTTGCTGAAATATATCCAATGTCTTAATGCTAGTATAATGTCTTAATTTGCATGGTGTGAATTTTTTGTAACGGACATATTAAATCTTAGTTGGAATTAGTTTTAGAATTTGGGGTTTAAAAGTTGTTTAGGAATTGTTAATAGTCATGGCAAATCGATTTAAAGGTAGATATATTCCTATAAAACTTGCTCTTTGCTTACTAGATGTTGGCTTCAGTGTTTTGTCCATGCTGTTCATCTTTGGGAGCTGTACTATTAACAGTGTTTGCAACTGTATTTGTGCTTTTCTGTGTACAACACAACAAACTTAATGCTGTGTTTATCAGAAAGGAAGACTATCCTAAGTTTAAGGTAATACGTTAATGGAAGCTATACAGTGGAAAACGTGAAATTAGATGGCATATGAAACTAAACCAGCATGTCGGTTGCAATCTGTTCATAGTCTGATGTGTTGCTCAAACACAGTGAGTTTCTGGTGAAATCAGAAGGTAATTATTGGAAAAGTGATGATCTTTGCTGTTGGGGGGAAAAAAAAGCAAACTGATGCATCACTTGTAAATACCAACAGCCTGTACTTTTGAATCCTTCTCATGAAATGTCTTTGGCTGTCTTGAGTTCTCAGTTTAATGATTTCCCATCAAAGTGAGTTTTTCTTCTTGTATATGAAGAAATTCAGCAGGTAAAATTCTACATCATGGAAGCATTGCTTTTTGTATCTATTGAATGATTTCTGCTTAAAGTTATTTTACAACCATAGTTTTATTTGTCATTTTTATACATTTGCCTCCATCATGTAACATTGCCTTCCAGCAACACAACTGTTTTCTGCATATAGTGATACCACCAAATTTAAAGATTGCATTGTAACCTCATCTACTTTTGATACATTCTCTCTGCTGTTCATCCCCAAATCACTTACTGTTTCATGGTTAGCCAAAAGCATACAGGGAGGCCAATGAAACTACAGTTCTCTGAACTACAATGCCCCCAAACAGCTTTCTAAGCCAGGAGAAGGAGAGAGGCAGCACTCACATGCCCTCCTGAGGTTATCTTCAGGCTGCTTCAATATATCTGCACTCCTTTGTCAGTAGTGCACCTTCCTCGCTGCATGGGCGTGTTACCGTACCAACCCAAAAGGAAGACAAACACCAGATTTGAAGTTTAACTATACTGAAAAATCATTGTATTCCTTTCTGGCAAATACAGTATTAAGCATTTTATTGTGTTCTTACCAAGCAGTATTTTATAGCATCTTTCTTATTTGAAGATACAAAACAGAACAATAAATTACTTAGTAATAAAGTAGTAAAGCAATATATTTAGGGCTAGTAATTTATAAGATTAATTTTTGTGCTAGCAGGAATTAGCTGATCCTTTATTCTCACTTTAGAAATACGCATATTTTTGAAATACACAAATAATAGATATTAGCTTTTAGTCTTTTTTTTTTTGTCAGTGAAATCTAGCTGTTGAGCTGCTAATTATTTCAATATTATTGGATCTTAAAATGGATCCATTTGGTTATTTATAACCAGCTATATGACAGCTCCTCCTTCCTTCTTTTTCATTCCCGGGTAGCACATCTAATTGGGATGAAGTATTGGAATGTTCTTCTAGAGTATTAGGAATTGATTAATATGCAGGTGAAGTGCTGTGTATTGATGAAACAGGTACTAGTGTATTTATTACTTTATTGATTATTTGTGATATTTAACTGTCAATGTAACGTGAGGATCCTAGGTATGCTCACATGTCTAAAAGACTTGAATTTGGTTTTGCATTAACAAAAGGTACTAGTCTGTGATAACCTCATTTCAAGGTGCCTTGTGTCATGGTTATAAAATATGTAATTTTAAATGGTTTAAAATCTTAAATCTCCACTGTGATAGTTTGGGAATCAGAGAGATTTTGTTTGGTTTAAAGTGAGAAAATTATAAATACACAAAGAAAGATCCTGAATCTATAGTTTTGCTCCTTGTCTTTTCAATTCTATACTGGCAAGCATGAATTTTTTAAAAAAAGAAAAGAAAAAGCACAGTAAAAACACTGTCTAGTTACATGAAGTTGTTTCTGAGTGGAAACTAAACCAAATACAACTGGCTTTCAAAGCCAGCTTAAGTACGCTTTTTTCCAGACTTCATTCTTTTTTAAGACAGATGTCTCCCAGCAGCATTGCATGCTATACACGCAACACTAGTTTTTGTCTGTTGGCTTATGAAACATATTTGGAAGCTATTTATAGGGATCTTGTGAGCTTCCATTGTTTCTGTAAGCTGAATTGTCAATATTAAACTTCAGTCTGTTCTGTGTCAGAATAGCAAAGGAAATGGTGTAATCTTAAGGAGATCAAAGCTGAGTTTCAGTACATAGCCTTTCAGAATTTAATTGCTGAAGTGTGGCTGTCTGAATACAATAGTTATCTGAATCTGTGCCTGAAATTGACAGGCTTGCTATTGCAGAGTGAAGTTTAGCAATTAAATAGTTTCTGTCTTGGTTTCTAGCCTCAACATCTTGATGGATAGTACTTTTTTGGTGGCACAGATATCTGATCTATTTGTACATTTTCACAGGTTTTGAATCTGCATGTTGAAGAAAAATGGCTACTTTGGTTCAGTCTAACTTGCTGAGCAGAAAATGACAGCAATTGAGAATCCTACTGACAAATAAGTTAGACACTTCCACTTTGTAGTGGCAGCCTTGGCCTGAGTGTCAGTAGTGGCTTCAGACATGGATCATTCTTTTGTTTCGTAGAGGCAAGATCTGGCATCTCTGCCACACAGACACTTCCCGTCTGGTTCAGCTTACGTCACTATGTAGTCCTTGTCTATTTTCTGTGCCTGTCTTAGCAGTTAGATTGTTGTACCTGTATGGCTTTTGATTATAGTGTTTAAATTGGCATCTACACTAGTTTCTTTGCTGTTAATAAATATTTCTTTTATTGTAGACATGAGCTGCTTGAGGAAGCCAGAAGACAAGGCTTACCTTTTGCACAGTGGGATGGACCTACAGTGGTTGTGTGGTTGGAGGTAAGTGGTCCCTCCAGAATAAATGATAATGAATGTACATATGTATAATTTAAGATTTTGGGGTTGGAATGTTTTCCAAATCTGATTACTTCCTTTTTTGTGTTTCAGCTGTGGGTAGGGATGCCAGCCTGGTATGTGGCTGCTTGCCGAGCAAATGTGAAAAGCGGTGCTATCATGTCAGCCTTGTCTGATACGGAAATACAGCGTGAAATTGGAATTAGTAATCCTCTGCACAGACTGAAGCTGAGGCTGGCCATTCAAGAGATCATGTCACTAACAAGTCCGTCTGCCCCTCCCACCTCAAGGACGGTAAGGAAAATGATCCAGCATTTGACATCTTTTAGGACCATTAGAATGCCAAAAAGTTCTGCCATAAGTATGTAACTGAAAGGATTTGAATTGTAGTATTTAAGAATGCTTCTAACTTTTCTGGAAATTAAATGAAGTAACAAGTGCATTTTCCTTAAGAGCAGTTTATATCAGTGTAAGTACGTAATCCAAAATACCTGAACTATGTGCTGTTTCTTTCTGTTTTTGGCTTCAGAAAGATTTATAATACAGATGAGGTATACGTGTATGTAGAGAAACTTGTAAAATAGTTGGAGGCCTTTTTAATTCATATATGCAAGACCATTAATTCCAAACAGTGATTCAAACTACATAAAGTAGGAGTCCAGCTGTTTCTATGTACTATAGTACATTTAGACACTTCAAGCTAGTATGAATTCCGTCTTATGGGTCGGTCTGTTCTACAATCTAAAGTTATTTTTGGGATTCCTGGGGTTATGTTCTAGACTACAGATGTGGTTTTTGGGTTAGAGCACAGTCAAGTGTTTGTCCACTAATTACATCAGTGGAAGTTATTTATCACATTCAATTTTGTTAATATTTTTGAAGAACAGTGATCCATGTTAATAGGCTTATTATTCTATGCCATCATGTTAGATAGATTTACCTATACTTAAAGACTTCAGAAACCATTGCTTTTGCCCATGCCTGCTCCTTATGTGTACCAATTGCTTATATGTTCTGCAACCTTTCCTCTTTGTTACTGCTTTCCTTTCATTGGATGTGATTGGTTCACTGTGGGGTCATGTTAGACCACGGGAAATGTCTGGGTAACACATGAAGAAATGGAAAATCTTACAGCCACACAACAAACGGTTAGTTTACGGTGTTGCCACTTCTGTTCCTTAGAGTGCTTTTCTCACTTTTTGAACTACCGAATCAAGGATCATTTGGTCTTTTTTCTATCTTTTCTAAAAATTAATGCATTAAAGTTCTGTGTTATGGCTTCTTCTAATCACTAACCTTGTAACCTGCATCTTGACATTTTTTTCAGACGGGGGAAAAAACAACTTTAAGACTAAAAAAAAATAATCAATTCCCTAATCTGAAAAAGGGAACTCTGTTTTCCTTTAACTAATGGGCAAATTGATTTATTTATGCAGAAATTTCTAATCTCTGGAAAAGTTAATCAGTAGATGGGTTTTCCAAATTCTTATGGAAGAATTGGTGTCTTGTATATTTTTCACAATGCATGATGCTTGCACTATGTAGATTTTCTATATGCAGTAGACTTAGAGTTTGCAGTGCATCTTTAACTTTGATCTCCTTACTAAACTTAAATACTAATACATGTGTTCTTTTGCTTTTCTAACCACGTAACAGGAAGATGAGGAGGGAAGCTGGGCTCAGGTTGGAAACTTTAATATTATAGATCATATGTAAACTGTCATAATAATTACAGCATGAAAAAATCTTTCATAGTTGTTTGTTTTAGTGACTCTTGGTGTGGCTTGCACTCAGAGATAGGGAACTACATGTTAATATAGCACATACTTAGAAGACACTTTTAGGTTACTTAGAAGCTTTAATGTTTTCTAGTGCTTCTAAGACTTGCTGATTCATTGTGGAAAATTTGTGAAATGCTTTGTTACATTGTGTATCCCAAAAGTTACACATAAGGTTTTTTTGATAGGTCTGTTAGGGGAAGAATATTCGGAAGGCTTCATTATCATTAGCTCTCCAAAATATTTTTTCTCAAGCTTATGAATGTCCAAAATGAAGTTGCTCATTCTTAATGAGCATTGTAGTATTCTATGTATTTAACATACTAGATCAAAATAAAATAATTTAATGATGTAAAGACTGGAATGTTTCAGTGGGGGATGGCTCTTTGGGAAGCCAGAAGTCCTACAAGAGTATCAGTCGTGCAGAAAGTCTCTACTCAGCCTGGCCACCATCACAGGTGTACTGCATACTGAGCCTAGATAGATAAGTAGATTTCTGTGCACTAATTCGTTAATCCTCTTTGATTGTTTTCCCTTAGAGTGGTAACAAATCCTAATTGTATTTTCAGGATTGAGATAGTTCAGTATTTTATACAGAGATGTAAACAAAACTTGGGATTTCCCTGTGACCCTTATCTTTGGATGGTATACTTTGGATGGTCTCTTCTCACTTGGCTGCTCTCCAGCTTAAACCTGTTTAAGTCCAATTAACTACTTCTCAAATACTCATTTGCAGATTGTCAATGATAACCCATAGGTTGCCTCCCTATTACAAGAATAGCAAGCTCTTTCAGTCAGCTACCTGGCTTGAAGAAATGCATTTCTATGTGGCCTTGCTTCTTTTTAGAAGATGCTGTCTCTAGAGAAGAAATACAACTTTAGACTTGCACAGTGAAAATGAATTATTACCCTCGACTTTTGAAAAAAGAGAGCTGCTATTTTTTTATTGCTTAGCAAGTGATTGGATGCATAGTTATAAATTCTCTTTTTAGAAATTTTCTACAAAAACTATTTGGTGATTTACAGGTCAAACTGCATGCAGGGAGAGGGAAGGAAGCCTTTTTTGGGTAAGGGCTAGCAGTTAGAATTCTTGGTTCTATAATAGTGAGCTTTTGTCAGTTTTACTTATACGATTGGGATTCGTTTCTGAAAACAATTAAGAGTATTAACCCCCTGCAGTTATTTTTTAGGTATCTTGTACTTTTGTGCTTAAAAAAAACTCCTAAATTTTCAAGAGATACAGTATTTTCAGCATCTTAACAAAATGAAGTTATGTGGCTCTTGCTACCTAAAACAATATAGCTTAGTCTTTTATGATTTTATTAGTTTATTTTTTTCATACTCTTTAACATGAAATATATTAGGGCAGTTTTTTACTGATCTGATATGAACTTGTTTATCTTGACGAGGGTGACTTCTTCAAAGACATACACTACTTGATATTTTTGATTTGCTCATCTTTACAGGCTGAAAGTTCCATAGACAATGTTTTATCTTTTCCTTTAAAATACATTATCTAAAAAACCCTTTTCTCTTTATTTCTCATTTTAATAAGCTTATTACTTAATTTTTAAAAACAGACGTTAGCATATGGTGATATGAACCATGAGTGGATTGGCAATGAATGGCTCCCAAGTCTGGGGCTCCCTCAGTATCGCAGCTATTTCATGGAATGTCTTGTTGATGCTCGAATGCTGGATCATTTAACTAAAAAAGATCTACGTGGACAACTTAAAATGGTGGACAGCTTTCACAGGTAAATCGGTTTAATATGGAGACTAAACTTACAGCAAATATTTGTTACTTCTAAATGTCTTTTTCTTCTCTAAACAGAAACAGTTTTCAGTGTGGAATTATGTGCCTACGAAGACTGAACTATGATCGAAAAGAACTTGAAAGAAAAAGAGAAGAAAGTCAAGCTGAAATAAAAGGTTAATAATTTTGCCTTAACCTCAGTCTGAATCCTACCTGTTTTCACTGATCTACCTCAAAAATGTGTTTAAAATAAAAAGAGCATTGGAGGGAGAAATCATAAAATACCTGTATTAAACAGGAGATACCTGGATGCAGGCCCTGAATGGTGAATCATTAATTCATTTACTCATGCAGGGAGATGCTACAAATTTAGGCATTTTTTAAACTTAATACTCTGAACCACAACTAACATTTTAGGACAATGAGAATTTTGAATATTTTTTCTGTGTTGACTTAACTTTTCACCTACATAACTTCATTGTTGCTTGTGGTTGGTAATTTTTATTAAAAACAATTTATCAAAAAAAATAATCCAGGTGACTTAAGTGTTTATATTTTGACATTCATGGTGAGTGTTAAACAAGAGAGGAGGCACTGAAAAAAAAAAGTGGGAATTCAAAACATTTTCCAAAACTTCACGTATAAATTTTCTTCCCTGCCCAATATCAGAAGTGTTTTCTGACATCTTAGACTGAAACTTTAGGGTTATCACACATGAGATTTTGCTTGGAAGACTCTATGCCCTTTCGTCTTCTTTCCTCTTAAAGTGTTCATACCTTTTGGTTGTTGCCTTAATGAACTGATCGCACCTGGAAATGTTCCCAGGAATTGCAACCAACTGCCATGAAACAAGCCTGTGTGGAGGCTGATAAGCTTTTTTAGCCTCCTTAAATGGTATAGTTGCATCCATTTCCTATAGGGAGCTGCTCCTGTAACACTTAACGCTTGAATTGCTCCTCAGAGTTGTTTGGGAAGAATGCTTGCTAACAGATCAGAAACAGCATGTTTCAGGATTATAACTGTTCAGTTGGTATAGGTGTTCCTGTGTACTGTAAAAAAGAAAAAATAATAAAAAAAACACCTACTAATAAAAACATAATTTTTGTTTGAATATTTGTATTGAAAAAGTGTTTGCTACTTCATAGATGAGCTTACGTTGATCTTTGAACTATTACTGTATGAAATGCCTTCAAGCAGACTTCAAATGTTTACTTTCCACTTTAAAATTATGATTGCCCAAAATTGTAGTAGTGTACGTACATAAGCCTATATTACTAAATGGAATGTTGTCAGAACTAAAAGGTAGATAAAAATTATAAAACACTATAATAAAGCTTTCTGTTCAAATTCAGTAGGAATTGTATCAAACTGTTAACAGGATTTTTCTCTTGAGTAGGAAAAAAACAAAACATTTAGTCCCTCATGGGTGAGGTAGCAAGCTTAAGAATGACGGTATACAATAAAAGATCTTGGACAATTTCCACCTGCATGAACAGTACTCCCTGCTTCACTTGCCTCAAAACTAACATGACAGGAAAACTCCCTCTGTAGGCAGAGAGGAGATTGAGCAAGAACCAGTACTTAAGGCTGCAACAAAAACTGCTGTATGGAAAGGATCCAACACAGAGTGTTTGGGGTGTAAATGTGGAGTTTTGTTTCCAATTCAGACTATCTCATGCACTCCAAAAATGCAGGGGCAGATTAGTTCACAATGCTAAATGTTAAATTACTGAATTCTTTGAGGGCTACTGCATAGCAGCATACAGATCAAGAAAGGACTGTTTTTTGTTCAGAAAAGTTACATTATATAAAACAGGAAAGTTTTTTTTTTTTTTACTTCCTAGATGTCCTTGTCTGGAGCAACGAGAGAATGATTCGTTGGGTATTGTCCATTGGTCTTAAGGAATATGCAAATAATCTTGTAGAGAGTGGAGTTCATGGTGCACTTGTGGCCTTAGATGAAACATTTGATTACAATGCATTAGCTCTCTTGTTACAAATACCCACTCAGAACACACAGGTAAGGAAGAATCATTTTTGTGGTTGATGGTTAAGACTGGAAGTGTGCTTTACTTAGAATTTTCTGCTTAGTAACTTCTAGTTAGTAAATCTGCTTGAAGAATATTGTTTGTATCTCTTCCTCATAGCCCATCTTCATGTTAGTGTAAAACTTACCTTTTTGTTTGCGAGTTTTTATTCTGAAATAACTCAGTTTGAGCAAGAAATAAACTTCCATGTCATAAGAGAAAGTTAAAATGTTGTAACTTCCCAAATACTAAGAATGTTCATTAATCTGATTGGAAGGTATTAAATGATTTGGGTTATATTACATATAAAATTTAATACAGATTCACTAACTTTTTACCATTAATTTCTATTTCTTTTGTACTATAAAATTTAGGCTCGTGCTGTTCTGGAGAGGGAATTTAATAACCTTCTTGTTATGGGCACTGACAGAAGACTTGACGAAGTAAGTTACATGAGCTGTTGATCTGTCTTGTGGTCCTAGGAACTTTATCAGAACTGTGAAGTGAAAGAATTTAGCTTGACCCTTGTTAAGCTACTGACAGAATTGTGACAAAAATCTTAACTTGAAACTCTTTATGAATTTCTGAATATGGCAGTGTTGTGTATTTAGGTAAAATAACTCAATGTGAAAGTGTGAGGTGACATGCAAGTTCTGTAGCTCATATGGTTAACGTCTACTAGCAGCACACTTCTGGCTGAATCACTTTTCCTTCTAAAACATGCAAAAATCAGTGACTAGTGTTGCATATGAATGAAGTGTACTTGATAAAGCCACTGTATAGTTTATTTCAATCTGTTGTTATAACAAACAGTATTTCAAATAATTTTGAGCGTATTTCATGAAAGCTTGCCTTATTATTTAATACTTGTACAGAATGACTACCAGAAATATATGTTCATCAAAGTATTTTTTTAATCAAGTAATCTGTGATTTTTTTGGGTGTATAAACTTCATACAAACATGCAAATAGAAAGCTGTAACAAACTAGGTGTGAGACTCTACACTAGCATGGCCTGACAAGTACTATGTGCAGTTTTGAACACCACAATATAAAGACGTAAAACTATTAGAGTATCTGTAGGAAAGCAACAAAGATGAAGGGTCTAGAGGGCAAGATGCATGAGAAGCAGCTGAGGTCCCTTGGTTTGTTGAGCCTGGGAGAGAGGAGACTGAGGGGAGGCCTCATGGTAGCCTGCAGCTCCCTCATGAGGGCAGTGGAGGGGCAGGTGCTGAACTGTGCCTTGGGGGTGGGGTGGGGGGTGGGGAGGTGGTCCTTTACGTTGGACTCTATGATCCTTGTGGGTCTCTTCTAACTCATGGTTCTGTGACTTTTGTAGTCCTACTGTGGTTCTACTATGGTTCTGTGACTTTTGTAGTCCCTGTGAACTTGGAGCATAAAGGAGTGCATTGAATCTTTAACCTTTTAAGTTGCTCTGTGATGTAATTCAGTGAGCAGTTGCAAGCCAGTAGTACTTTGACAAGTGTCTGAACTCTGTACTACCTCTTCTTTTGTGCTAATGGGAATTTTTGTGGTAGTACATATAGGAGGAACTGATACAGATTATGACTAAGGTAGCAGAATAGCTAACATGGTTAACCAGATTAGGAAACAACTCCATGATAAATGAGAAACATTTATGCTAGTATTAGGAAGAGGATAGAGGATGTGTGAGAGTGCTGGCTTAAACTGCTTTTGGATCCACTAAGTGAAGTTTACACCAGTACGTTGATAAAGGAGGTTGCTGTGACGGGTCTTGATTTGTCTTGCCTTGTTCTTTTGCCTAATAGACTTTTTGCAGCCCTTTTGTGGTGCATCCTGACAGCTGTTCTTAGTATGTATCCGTACTAAGGTTTTAATAATATCAAGAGAAAGCAGCTTGATAGTTTTCTGAGTTACTTTTCTGTAGTGATGCAAGAGAAGCAGCTTTGAGGGAACAGTTGTTCTGCTCTGTTCTGGCTCTGAGCATCATGAGGATCTCTACAAATAACGCAGATGCTTGTCTCCTAATTTAATTCTAAAAGGGGACAAATTTTATGTAAAATGACATTAAAAGGATAGAATCATTTCTAAAAGTGAAACTGGCAAATGTAGGTGCACAGTGGATATTGTGTATTAACATTAATTGCAAAAGATGTATTTGAAAGCAGGTTTAAAACTGTTGTATTTAAAGTGTAGTGTTATATTTCTGAAAGACACAGATATGTATGATTGGAAGAGAATGCAGTTGGGCAATTACAAGATAAGTACTCCCAAGTGCTTAAGCAAAACACTGAACAGCAATCAAGTATTTACTACATTTGTTTTTTTCTCCTCACTCTCGTTCTATCATTTCTTGTAATTTGTAATGTGAGATGTATCATCATTCCCGTAAGACAGAATTTAAAGTTAAAAACAATTGTTTGGCTTAAGCCTGTATGTGTCAGTGTTCCCAAAGCAGCTTCTATGATCTGCTTCCTTCCTCATATCACTCACTTATTCTTAGATGATATGACACTTACAGATTACCTCAAATCATGAAGTAAAAACATCTGAAGTACCAAAGGTTTTCCTAGATATGCCAAGCACATAAATTTCCATAGTTACTGAGGTAACATGCCTACACTCCAGCAAATGAGCACATATTGTTGAAAACAGAGACCTCTGCAGCTACTAGAGCTGAACTGTTCTGAAACTAAGTCTTTCAGTCATGGCATATTTACTTACATTGTCAGTAATCCTTTTAATGTCAGTAAAATCCTAATGTTTTGAATTGCTAATGATGTTTATCAATTTAACAGGATGATGATAAGAGCTTTAGGCGAGCACCTTCATGGAGAAAGAAGTTTAGACCAAAGGACATAAGAGGTTTAGCGGCTGGATCAGCAGAGACTCTTCCTGCAAATTTCAGAGTTACAACCTCAATGTCTTCACCCTCTATGCAGCCAAAGAAGATGCAGATTGATGGTATTGACTTTGTATTATTTTAAGCATGATGCAGTTTTTTTGCTTGAAATTACAGAGAAATTAAGTTCCTCTTGCTCTATAAAAGCATCTGCCTTGTGCATGATTTTATATGTAACACTGTTTAACCGTTGGGTGCTTTATAATTCCAGGGAACTGTACTAGATAGGGAGTTATTTTTGCTTCATTGGAATAACAAAATTAGAATTAAATTTAAAATTTTTTATTAAGCCAGGGAAACAAAATGACATTTTAATAGAAGTCTTGTAGTATCATTGTGCACAATTTCCAATTAGTAGCAATTAGACCGATGTAAGTCCCACTTCTGAAATGCAGTAAAATACATTCAGCAAATGGTATAAATAAACACATTCAGATAATTTTGTGAATATTACAACTAGAGTAAAATGTGCATTTTTCTTACAGTGGTCATTTAACTATTGAGTGTGTTTGAAACCACTGTTTCATTCAGTTCTTAGAATGATGTATATGGGTGCATATACATGGGTATAAATATGGGTACCCCCATATTTAAAAGGAAAAAAAAAACACCTTAATCTCCATTCAAAAAAAGGAAAGAAAAAACACCACAAAAACCCTTGGAAATGAAAGTTGATCAAGTGCTGCATGAATTATCTTGTCAGTTTTAAAGCAGTCTCCTGGGTACCAGGAGAATAAACTTCCACTCAATTTTTTTTTTTTTTACAAACTACGAGTAAAAATGAATAGACAACGCATTTAATTAGAATAGGCAGGATGAAAATTTGTTCATAATCTCAGTTGTCTCAAGTTCTGAAAAGTATATTTGAGTAAAGCTCAAAGAAGCAACCTTTGCACCTTATATGACTGTCTAAAATGTGAGTTGATATATATATTTTAAATATTGTCAATAGCACACAATATATTCCAGACTTCATGTGAAAAAATATGTAAAATAAGTTAAATCTTTTGTGTGTAAAAGCCCTTCCTTTTTTACTGTATTAAAATATGTATATAGAATAGAAAATAAATCACTTTTGACAGTTTGTGCGCTAGTTCACGTGCAGGTTTTTTTAGGAAACTCTTTGTTAGCCACTGAAACCAGAAGTGGTTAATGTATAAACTGTACAATGAACTCAGCTTTTCTAACTTGTAACCTTAGACTTGAGTGAGCATAATAGCTGTAGTCACACTGCTGTGATGTTTTTTGAAAACTAACATGCATGCTGTGTTCTGCATGTCTTCCCATGCTTCTTGGAATAGGCAGTGTATCAGGAACACAAAGATTGGATTCTGCTACAGTAAGGACCTACTCCTGTTAAAGCCTTCTCCTGGTGAGTAAAGTGGATAGGTATAATAGTAAAGCAGCTACTTATGTAGTAAAATGTCAGGTGTCTTAACAGAATGAATTTACATGCTTACAAAATCCTTTTGAGTTTGCAGGGTAGATTGTTATATTCAAAATCCACAGCTTTTCTTACAAAGAAGACTGAGTTGGGGTATTTACTTCTCTAAGTTATTGTATTTTAGGAGTGTTTTTTTTTTTTTAACAACCTCAAAAAGGACACATGCTAAATACCTATGTAGAAAGTGTTAAAATCAAAAGTTGGATGAAACAACTAGTGAAAGTGGGGAGAAGGGGAAAAGAACTAAACTAGGGATATAAAGGAAAGAAAACAGTGTGTGACATTGCAGTTCAGATTTTTACAGTCTTTAATTATTTTTATTATCTTTTTTAAGGGTTAACTGCATAGCTTTCCAGTTCTTGGATTTTTCTATACCATTTTGATCACTTCGTTTTGTTGGATTTAGCTACTTGAAGTCTAAAATTTGGGTAGCTGTGGATCAGTGCCGACAATAAAAGACAGCTTGATAACACAAGGGTATTTAACATAATATGTTAATATACTTTTCTTCAAATCCTGAACACTTTCCCATACACAAGTTTTAGTTCTAAAGAATTCTCATGTATAAAACATTGATGAGGGAAACTTATCACAACTCAGAACGTGTGGATTTGTCAGTGTAAGGGGCCATCTTGAAATCTTTTTAGTTTAAAACATGGGAATTTTGAGTATTTGCTGCTCCCCCCACCACCACTACTTATCCTCACTGTTTCAGAATTTTCAGTAGTCAGATGACCTAGGATGAAAGTCTTGGAAGTGAAAAAATGTGACTTCGTGTGCTTTACTTTATAACTGAAAATTGACGAAGGCAATAGTACTGTATACGTTATGGCATGGCAGTAATTTGATGCATGACTGCTACATAACTGAATTGTTTGTAAGGAACTTGGAAGGAAATCTCTTTTAAGAAACTGCTAATGGATATCTTTGGTTTTGTTCTTTTTTTTACAGTTTACCCACACTATTTCTACCGGTGATATGCAGCATTTTGAACATTTGGAAACCATAACCTGTTAATACTTGTTAAATGGACACTTTGAGATATTTTATTACAGAGTTTTTAATTAGCAGATAAATTCATGAGTACTATAGAGAAAATATTTTAGAATCTAAATGTTTCTTATATTTATGTGACTTCTCATTTATATAGTTAATTACTTTTTTCTGTTTCTATTCAGTCTACAAATCAAATCATTGCTGATTTTTATTCTAATTTTAGTCTTTCCAACTGAATGTACTGTAATGCTTGTATGTATATGTCCCTATAAATAATATAGGGTTTTTGTAAATTATGCGGTTACTGTAATTATCATTGTTTTTTAATAATGAAACTGAAGGTGAAAAGGATTTTAATACCTTTGTACAAGGATCATGACACCAAGCAGTATATATTTCGTCTTTTGGAAATGTTAGCTAGACCTGAAAACAAGTCCAGCTTTTTTTCAGACAAGTATATGTTGTCGTAGAAGGTATGGTACATATTTGTTCTTCTTTTTGGAACTGTACCTTTCCACAAAGAGGAATTGTCAAGCAGTGGAAATTTGTCTTTAATTAAAATATAACTTGTTTTAAAAGCTGGGAAGAACTAGAACATTATGGAACACATTTTAGAAGTGATTGACTCGGTCATAACTCTGTCTCTGCTGTATTTGTATAGCATATCTTCACAGTGACTGAAAACAAGCCATAAGCCAAGAACGGTTTTTCCTTAACTGAGGAGGATAGACTTCGTAATAATTCCTGGTCTTAATCCACAGGCCACAGAGAGAGTTTTTGTCCTAGGTCTTTTTGACTGAAAACATTTGTGGAAATATGCTGGTAAAAGTAGTTTTAACGGACCAATCGTGAAGCACTGCAGTCTCATGTCAGATGACTAGTGAAAGATGAAGGTACAATGTGCTGAAAACTAAAGCAGTGCAGCTCCTAATAAAGGCCTTACTTTTCTTATGTTTTGTGTTTTGTAAACTTGTTCTAAAGAGTTGTCTGGACTTCAGTTTGGATGGTTGTAGCCACTTTGGACTGTATGAGTAGAAAAATGTATCTGACACTTGTAAATGGCACATTAAAAAGCCAGCAAGAATCCGTTCAGATGGTGCATTATTTATTATGCAACAATATATATAGCATGTCTTTTTTCTTATTGTTTTCCACTTCTAACTTGCTTGTAAAACAATTTCATTGTTACTGTTCTGTTTTTCTATTAATCTTTTGTGTATTTTCAGATTATGTAACGATATGTACAGTCTACTTTTGAACTATTTTTATCACAGTATTATTTATTGCTTTCTTTCAATAAAGTACTGATGCATTTTCCACTGCCAATAAAACACTATTGAAAAGCTAAAATCAAATTGTATGCAGGCAGATACTTTTGTGGTGAGTGGATATTTGTCAATAAAGCATCTTAATGATTCTTTGCTGCCCTGTAGGTCTTGTTTCAAATGATAATTTCACTCTTTGCAAGTGGAAAGACGTTACATTAGAAGTGACATTTTCTTCAGAGTTGTTCAAGTTCATGTCGTCAGTTTTTGAAAAACAATTTTCAGAAGAAAAATGCTTTATTGCCTTCTTCTAGTAGTTTGAGCTATGATTTACTCCTCCCCCCCCCCCCCCAACAGAAACTATCATACAGCAGTAGTGTATTTTGATCCATGTGAAGAACATTGCAGTGCTGTTCTGTATAGTAGCTTTGTTATTAAAATGATATTGACAGTAGTGGTATTTGGGGAGAAATATAGGAATCTAGGGAACCAGTGAGAAATTGGGTTATAATAGGACTGCTTATTTCAATTCAAATATATTGTAAAGTATATCTTGTGTAGATGAGAAGACAGAAGAGTAAACTTGCTGAGTCATTGAAGCATATTTCATCATGTCCTCTAGATCCACAGCAGGATGTGGAATGCACGGAATGGAGAGAGTGTGATCAATGCTTTAAACGTTCAATAATGCATCTTTGTCTAGCTTTTCTATATATGTCACTGTCTGATAATTTGCAGTCTCTTTTGTATTCACAGAAAAAAATCTATCGTAGAAAAAGCTAAAATGAAACTGCAGAAGGAAATGTTGACTCACTGTTAGCTGAACTTCATCATTTAGGAAAAAAATCACATCTCTGGTAGCTGATGTGATGTTAGGTGTTCAAAGTCATGTATTGTTGCTTCTCAAAAGTGAGAATAATGTGGTTTAGACTTGTAAAACGTGAGAAGAAAATAAGGTTATTACTGTAAGGCTGTAAAACCCTGACTTATAGATTAATAGAATCAACGTGAGAGCCAGAATAAATGAGTGAAGTAGAAAAAAAATTCACAAAATAGTAAAACTGTTGGCTTCTTCCTGAGTTACACAGCAAAGCTATCACCATCCCCGAGAAACTTCTGTTTTCAATAACTCCTCCACTCCCCTCACCCCCAAGAAAAAACGTTGCAAGTGTATGTGTAAAAGGCACATGGATAAGTTACAGTCATCTTTATTTAAAGCTTGGTTGAATGCAATTTTCTGTAAAATGACAAATGTCTTTAAAGGCTTCAGTTGTAAAGTGCTGTGAAAATGTTAGTATGTGTTTTGAAATGTGAGAACTCTTTTACCTGCAATAAAGAGATGATAGAATTATTTGAGAACTTTACACTTCCAATTTTTGCATGTTCAGAGGGCAGGTAATCTAAGAACAGATGTTAGGAGAAAAGTGATGCTCTAAGCCATGCAGCATTAAGAGACAAGAAGTTGCTTTTGATGTCTTACAGATAGTTGTGATTTATCATGCCAGAACTTGAAGTGGGGTGTGTGTGAAGTGATTCAAAACAGCATTTGTGCTTGGCCTGTACCTACTTGGGCTTGAGAGAAATTTGTCCTGCTGTTGTCTTCTCTTTAAAAGAGCATGACTGTTGCTATGAAACTTGCTGGAGCTACATATGCTGAGGAGTTGGGGGGGAAACAGAAGTCATTTTCAGTTACCTAAACACAGATATAGCATCGAAGTATTATCACACTCATTTTTCAGTGTTTAAAGAGTTAAAGGATGATATTTTGGTTGAAATTCAGCAACTGCATTGCCTTCAGCTGGGAAGTTTTTTTTTCTTTTTTTTTTTTTTTTTTGTGGGGGGGGGACATAGTTTATTGCTCTAGTCATTTTTGGACAAATGGCAATTAGTCTAATTAAGGTAGCAGCACCATGTAGTTCTATGGCATATAGGAATGGATAGATGAAAATTTATATATATATATATATATATATATATATATATATAAAGGTTGACATCTGTAATCAGGTTGGATGAGTACTCTGAAAAGGCTTAGGAACAGTAATAGAAACAATACGGAGAGGATCCAGGTTCTCCGAGCCTGCTTTCTGCTCTAGCAGACATCTGTTTTAGAGTAAGCCTAGCCTAATTTTTAATATGCCCTATATTTGAAGTCTAGAGAAACTTGTCTTTCATACTGGAAAAATTAAGCCCTTTTATGCAGTGAACGGGCTCCACGTGACTGCATGTGATGAGGTAGCTCTCTTGCTCCAGCTGGCAACTGGTAAGTCATGTGTTTGCTTCTGAAACTTTTGGAAACTACCCTGGATTTTTTTCATAGTATCATGCTTTGTTACAATTGCAGCTTATGTAGGTATATTTTTCCCCTAGAGATATCCTTCCTGCAACAGTTTCCAACCTCCCAAAGGTTATGAACAGTGACAGATGTTACGGACAGGGTAATATCACCTATGACTTGACCTTTTAAAACCCGAGGTGTGGGTTGGTTTGGTCGTTTTCCGTCTTAATTCAGCATTTTCATCTACCTTGTCAGCAGTCGCATGCTACCTGCTAAGGCGAGGGGAAACCCCTCAGGACCTTCCCGCAGCATTTGCAAGCCATGGCGCAAAAGCGAGTACAGTAAATAAGTAAAAGGCGTGTCCAGAGTGACACAAAACGCGGCGTACAGCCTCTTCAAAGGCCTGGCGGGGCATCGCAGCGGCCCTTTCGCCCTCGCTGCCGTTTCCGAGGCCGGGCCGGGAGCCTCCGCGGCGGTGCCAGGCGGGCTGAGGGGAGGGCGCGGGGCGGGGCGGGGCGGGCAGGGGCGGCCATCTCCCACCTGGAGCCGCCCCGCCGTGCGGGAAGAGGAAGTGGGAGCTCGGGAGAAGCGGAAATCGCCGCCGCCGTCCGCCCGGGAAGCAGCCGCGGAGCCGGCGGCCACCAGCGTAAGCGCCGGGCAGGGCCGTGCCGGGAGGGTCGCGTCTTGCCGGGGGGAGCGGGGGGCGTCGCGGCGGGGCTGCGGGACCCCCCCCCCTCCCCTCCCCGAGGCCCCGCGGGGCCGCGCTCCTCTGGGGTCCCCGGGGCCTCGGGGTGGGAGGCGGCGGCGGCGGCTCGCCCGGCAGCGCGGAGCTGCTGGAGCTCACGGCGTGCGGTTAGCCTCGGTCCGCCGGGGCTGCGGCGTCCTGTTGGTTTTATTCCTTCAGGGATTTGCCCGTGTGAGCCGGTGACTCATTAACAGCTCCTAGTGCTGCTCCCAGCTGCTCCCGGCCGCGGCTCGCTGCTGCCAGCGCCCAGGCGGCCCTCGGGGTCTGTGCTGGCTGCCCGGCCCCTGCTGGCCGGGGCCGAGCTGGGGAGAGGCGTGCGTACGGGCAGAACGGTGCTGGAGTCGGGATTTTGTAAGGATGTGCGTGTGAAGCCTTCCTTTCTCGGGTATTGTTTGTAAGAGGCCGGGGAGGAAGCAGAGAAATCCAGGCTTAAGGATCTAGCCTTTGTGCTCCTACATACCTGAGCACAGCTGGGTGCACAAAAGGGAAAAACAAAATCGAGTGGTTTAACGGTGTACTTGGGGAAAAGCATTGCCCTCCCGTCCAGCTGGACAGGTAGAGTAACCGTGTGCGTGTATACACGCAATTTACCCCCTGACGTTCGGAACTGAACACAGGTAACTCGCTGTGTACGGCATGGACTGAGGGTAAAAGCTGTCCCCTGAAGCAGTGACCGTAAGTTTGCCTTTGGTTGTGAGTGAGAACTCGGACCTCACGCCCGGTTTCATTATTGAGCTGCTTTGGTTCTCCTCTCCAATGCTTTTTGGTAAGAGATTTGTTTTTAGTGATGGCTGCATGGCAAACTACAGAGTAGGAGAACCGGAGGCACGATAGCACAAGAAAAGGCTTTAGGCAGAGAATATCCTAAGAGGAAGCGAAACCTGCCCCTGTTTTGTCGTCTACTCTGCTCTTACACCCTCCTTCCAGACCAGCCTGTAGTTTGCTACCTTGGGTTTGCTTATTTTTCAGTTGCCATTGTTCTGGGATTTCTGAAGTGCTCCATACAACTGGTTGTTGGTTTATTGTGCTAGGCTGTAGAGGAAGCGGTGTTTTTTTGCTCTATAACCTTTATTGTGGGTTATTAATTACGTATTTAAAAGGGAGTTTCCATTCCACCTTCTGGATTATGCTTATGTGCCATACTAACAATCCTCATAAACTATTCTTAATCAAAAACAAAAAGGTAAGTAGACAGAATGAGAGAACGTTAAAAATCTGTACTCTAATGGTGTAATACCTGAAAAAGCTGGAAAAAATGAAGCTTTTTGTTGTTTTTGTTTTGCTTTTTAGAAGTATATCCATGTTTAATTTTTCTAGAACGAGGGCTGTGAAATACAGGCGCTAGCACCAGGCAGGTCAGATGTTCTGTTCACTGGTCGTGTTCAGAAATGTTAATTAAAGTGTCCAACTCAGTACTCTGCAGGGTATAAGGTTTCCAGAAAATGAGATACCCCAAATCATTAGCCACTGAATTGCTGATTGTTGTTTCTGGATGTTGCTGCCTGCCTTTTTACCAGTTTTGCTTCCGGCTGTCAGTACGCCAGCTCTCACCCTCTATTTCTGCTGAAAGTCAGACGGGCCACTGAGTACGTGTACGTTTCACAAGGGATTACCCACAAAATGCAATAACACATATATAGGAATATATAACAACATATACCGTGTTGTTGCAGGCAAGCAGGCTAGTGTCTAGACTGCGCACAATTTCTTAAATTGGTTTGGATGTCTTTCTTAATGCTGAAACTCATTACACATCAGAGGAAGAACATGGAGGTTATACTGCCTAGTGAGCAGTATTGTGCTCATCATTACTAACAGCTGGGGAAAAAAAAGCTATTGCTATGCCTTGAATGTACACACGGGTTCTAGAATTACAGCATTCCTCAGGAGTGGACATTGACAAGGAGACCTGCTTAAGCAGAAGTCTTTCAATGCAGAGGTTTAAAATGTGACACTAACAAATGTAGAAAAGGCACACATTGATCTGACCAGGGAAAAACTTCCTTGGTCTCTTTAAAATCACATCAGCAATTACTCCTAACCTTTTTGCAGTGCCAATAGCAAAATTAAGGGTGGTGGTTGTTCAAACCTGCTTGAGAAGACAGCCTGAGAGCCAATGACAGTTCTTGTGCTTTGATGGAGACATAATCCAAAGTTCCCAATAACTTGTACAGAACATAAAGTGAGTTTCCATGTAACTGGAGCATGACAGTGCTTCTTCTGTGGTGTTGCAGATGTGGAAGGCTACTGCAGGGCACACCATTTCTGTCAGTCAGGATGATGGAGCTGATGACTGGGAGACGGATCCTGATTTTGTGGTATGGCTTCCACATTTCATCCATTCACTGGAACTGTGTAACATGATGTGTTAAAGAGTAATTCTTCAGGAGGGGGATTATGTCTAAGCAATATAAACTGATGGGAGCATGCTCCTGGAGGGAGGGAGAACTAGGATTTTCTGTGTGGGGTGAACAAAGCTATCTTGTCTGGCCTGGGTGCTGCAGGGAAGTCTGTATGGAAGTGATTTGAACCAATCGCTTCTGTATGGAAGCGATTTGGAGCAGCGGCTTCTTGGTACAGGAAGTGCTCCGTGCGTGTCAGCAGTGGGAAGTGCACAGGGCTCGCAGCAGAAAAGAAGTGGAGGCGGAAATAGTTGGTTTTCTAACTCTTCAATCTTGCCAACTTCTGACGGGTTTTGCTGTGAACTCTGAAGTGCAGATAATTAGTGGTGTCTTTGGGTTTTTAACTCTTTTTATGTGTCCTTCGCAGAATGATGTGAGTGAGAAAGAACAGCGCTGGGGGGCTAAAACTGTGAAAGGATCCGGCCATCAAGAGCACATCAAGTAAAGCAGCTCTCTTTTAAATTTATTAGTAGTCACAGTCCCAGGCAACTTTTAATCAATTCATGTTCTCAGTTACTTGTATCTTCATAATTAAAACAAGACTGACTGTAGAAGACTGATTATTTGCAAGATTGCTAATCTTTCATATATGTCAGTATCTTCTGATCTGAAATTAAAATCAGAATTATGACGTAGGGACTCTTAAGTCTTGATTTTTAACTGGCAGTGTTGTTCTTCCTGCCTCTTTGCATCTGTAAAGTTTCTTTGTTATTTTTGGGTGCGAGAGCCAATACTGCCGGGAAGAAGTTCGCATTGGGTGTTCTGAGGAGCTGCATTTGACCCTTTAGGGCAGGTTTCAGTCTCTTAGTTCTCAGGCTTTGTTTAGAAAACTGCTACCAAGCTCATAAAAAATCTGGTAAATTAACAAATGAACCCCTTTGACAGATAAAAATAATAAATGAACTTATTATAAAGGCTACATGAGACAAGTAGTCTTATCATCTGAATCTCATACTCCTTACAAAAAGTGTCTAAGACTTTTCTTAACTTCCTAAATCACAGATTTCCTAAAACTGTTTTAAAGTCCAAGATTGTGGTTTGTGGTCGTTTGGTTTTGCTTGTGTATTTCTGGGGCATCAAGCCTCCTGATGTAATGCTAAGAACAAATACCATCAGTGTTGCAAATGGAGAGAGACTGAGCTGTGTGGCTTGCTTCTGGGATCAGTTATGCTCTGCCTTCTGTGGAGAGCAGTGATGACACCTACTGGCTGAGTTGTGCCTGAGGAACCTTTAAATTCAAGTGGGAAGCATTTTAAGGTATGGAAAACTATCTGGGCTTGTCCTTGTGTATAGCCTGCACTACTGCAACTTCAGCTCCTGCATATTGCAGGAGAACTTGGGGAAGAAGCAAATGTCTCTTTGCATCCTTATTTTGTGTTACAGTTATGTCCAAAATGCTCATTTGGAATCAGAGTCTTGTTACCATAGGGACTGTATGATAAGAGATGATCCCTATTCTAAAAAGTTGCCATCTAAATAAAAAAGTGTTGGGAAGAACTTAAATTAGGATATGAGAAGAAAATATATTTGAGGCACATATAAGTTCAAGGTAATTCATTGTAAGATTTTTCATATAGCAAAATCTTCTATGTTAAAGTCTTAAAATCAATGCTTTCATTTTTTTTTCAGAGAATGTTCTGCAGTGGAATAAATTCTGATTCTCAGGATGTGAGGAAGTGCTCTGTGCACTGGAAAAATGGGAAGGGCTTCAAAAATACAAGTTGTCCAACTTTTAAAATACCATCTTACTTTTTATTTTGCATCTTTTTGAAGTTATCTTCTGAAACTTTCTTAGCAAAACTTGCTGTTTAATTATCTGTCTTTAAAGTATTCATCAGCTGAGAGAGAATGTATTCCAAGAACACCAGAACCTCAAAGAAAAGGAGCTTGAAACAGGACCAAAAGCTTCCCATGGCTATGGAGGGAAATTCGGTGTTGAACAAGATCGCATGGATAAAGTAAGTATGCATGCATGAGATGATATTGTAAGCTTTGTCTTGCCATGCCTGTGATCAGCATGACTACACACGTGAATTAAGCTTGTTGAAGGCAAAGTCTTTTGTTGTTCCAACTTTGCCAAAATCACAGACGTAGAAGCTCAGATCACGGCATAAGTTACATAGAGCCATGGCTCATCTGCCTTGTAATGCTGTAACAAGGCCACTTATGACCACTACCACCCAAATCTGTCAGAACATCACGTTCTCTTCCTTATTTAAGTGAAAATTCTACAGGAAGAACTGAACTAAAGCATATAAAGTACTAGGGACAAGTGTTTCAGGAGGCAGATAAGGAATATGAATGATGAGAGGAAGTTCTGGGATGTGCCATGGCTCCACATGTGTGTGTTTGACGCTTGCACTGTCTTTAGAGCAAGTCTGCTTTCTTACATCATGGGTGGATTCCCTTGCAGTCAAGATTCAAGTTTCTAAATGTATATTTCTAAATTAAGAAAGTACTTCATGCATGAATAAACCTAGCTTTTTTTTTTTTTCTTAATTTCAATACTGTGCCAGCTCTTCTATGCATATTGAGGTTGCCAAAGAGTGACGAAAAGGGTGTGCTGCTTCTTTTAAATTAGAGGGTAGCTCTCTTAAGCAGTGATAAAGTGTGAACAGTGACAAGTAATCCAAGTATTTAAAAAAAGTCATTGTACTTCAGTCAGATGATAATGCTTTACATAAGGACCTGATGGCTATGATACACTCTGTTAACAAAGGTAATGGTAATTCTTAAGGTAATTCCATTAGCCATTTGGTAATTATCAAATTCTGGCTAGTTTCTCTCACGTATTTTGTTAAAACGAGATCTACTCTGTCTCCTGAATAAGAATGATTTTGTTTTCCTATTTAATTTACTTTCTGTGTTTCTAGTAATGTGACAACCTTAAATTCCTACTGGACTGCCATATTCCAGGGTAAATTGCAGCATAATTCTAAGTGGGCCTTTGAAATAGACTAACCTAACTGTGAGCCTGGGAAAGGAATTGCTGACCAGATTCAATAATTAGGCCTGTTCTGCAGCTTCGTAGTTCTCTGGTGTTAGTGGTTTATCCCTCACCTCTGTTCATGGGAAAAATAAAAAGAAAGAAACAAAAGTGATGTTTCCTTTAGGCCAAAATTAATTGTCTGGAAAAAAATGATGGTTGTGTCCTCCCACTACCAATATCACTCAGATATTGGTAGTAGGAAGCATTCATAATTTATCTTTATTAAATGAAGCTTTCTTGTAAGCATAGTTCTAAAAACTCATAAGAATGTTCCCTTTAAGGGAAGGCCTTATACTAGTGTTAAGGCTTGACCCAGCTGAAATAAATGAGAGTTACTGGGGCATTGGTCATGGTGTTTTTAGGACAAAACCCTGACCCTGTCCTAAAATGAACAACTATATAATTCCATATTCCAGGCCCCCATAACTGATTTAAAATCAGTTATGCAGAGTATTGTACTGAGGAATTAACAGGGCCATTTACTCTGAAATACAGTTTATGAAGAAAAAATCTTTATTTTTTGAAATATTTTTTGTAAAAAAGGGATATATTGAAATATATTTTTGAAATACTTTTTCTAAAAGGGATGCTTGGTATTTAATGAAATGGAGGAAGGAATTCTCCTTTTTCAGGTGTCATGTGAAGAGAGCATTCTTAACCTTACCTACCTCAGTTTGGTAAAATGAGAGACCACATAAAACGTAGGATTTTCAGAGCTTCATGTCTTCCATAGATTTAATGGGTAAAGGGAAGAAGAAAGGGAGATGGGAGCATTTTCTGTCACATTTAACAGTTACTCTACCACAGAACAACTGCAAAATAAACACGAGTATGACTGCATCAGTCAGGAAAAGAAAGGGGCTTTTATATGGCTCATAAGTTAAGATAATGTACTGTTAGTGACATCCTTGTTACGTGGCAGCCACTCAGCTGTTACGCACAGTAATATTTTGCTTAAAAAAAAAGAACAAGGCAAATAGTGTAAAATCATCTCCTCCTCAAGTTACGTATGGTTTTTAGACACCTTGCATCATCAGATTAATTCGCCCTGCTCCATCTGTCTAGTGCTGCCACAAGACAAGCAGTTTCTCATTGCTCACAGGTCTGAGCATGGGACAGCATTTGCAGGGCGCTGCCGCAGCGGTGCATGCCAGTATCATGAAAGGCAGGGGCTGGGTGCTGGAAGCTGCCGTGCCGTGCTGTGCCAGCACAGTGTTGGGCCGGGCCTGGCATTCATCCAGCAGCAGTCCATGTGTGGTGGGGTGTGAGGTCTTCTCTTCTCAGCCTGCGATGTCAGATTCAAGTGGCAAATCGCAAGCTGCTCTGGCTGGTGCTCTGTTTTGGCACTGGACAGGAGGGAACATCTTGGCACACTATGCAGCTCCCCGCAAGGTGCTCGGCTTTAGTGCCAGCGCCAGCACCTCAGAGGGTGCCCTAGCACTAGGTTAACGTAACACTGTAAAGTGTTACCCGTGAGCATGGAAGGATGTACTTTCAGGTGTGTAATTACGTCTCCCCTTGTCCTACCTGAAGCCAGTGACAGCATGGGTTCTGCTCCTCGGATTGCTGTGTTCAGCTCATGTTCCAGCCACGAACAGGAGGCTGCGGGGCTGGGATGCCTGTGGCAGGACTAGCTCTGTCCTGCCATGGATGTGCTGCTTCACTCTGTGATGCCTTTTTGCGAGTGAAGAGAAAGTACAGAGAGTAGATGTGTAATTTTGATGTAGGCGGAAGATCAAAGTGCCTTCCTAAAGCAATGTCAGCAGAAAACCTAGTGTGGCTGTGCTTGGCTCCAATCTGTTATCAGCTAAAACAGACCCGTAGCTATGTGCCTAAGTACAAGGCTGCATATTTAATCCAGAACTGATCCTTGTTTTAAATTTGGCATGGCACCATCAAGATTTTTGCCTGTATCTTTCTGGTTTTCATGCCTGTGGTTTGAAGTTAAAAAAAAAATGAGGGTGTAAAACAGTCTTCGTGAAATACAGTCATTTCTGCCCGACTCTTTCTTGGCAATTCTCGTGCTCGGGCTGTACGGGTGGCACGGTGACAGCCTCGTAAAGCCTGCTCAAGTGAGTCGCGATTCACAAGGAAGGCAGTTTCAGCAGGAAGTGGCTCAGGTTTGTAAAGAAGCTTATCCTCAGATCACCCGGTGCGATGTTTTCTCTTACATACAGAACTGGACAGAACTGCTGCCTGTTTCTGAACTTTCCGATTTCTTTTAGTCAGCTGTTGGGCATGAATATCAATCGAAGCTTTCTAAGCATTGCTCCCAAGTGGATTCTGTGAAAGGGTTTGGAGGCAAGTTTGGAGTACAAACTGATAGAGTTGACCAGGTAAGCAATTTCTACTGGTACTGCAGCTACTCGAAGTCATTGAGTTTATCAGCTTGTACACACAGCTGAAAAATTCCACTACCTTAAAATGCTGGTGTGGTCTGTTCTTCCTGATGTATTTGAAGTTTAGCAGTAAGCTATCATGGACTGTTAGAGAGAAATTTCTGTTTAAAGCAAAACAAAAGCTCTCATGGGAAATTGAGTAGAGTTGAAAAGAAAACTGAAAAGAGATATTAAAATCTGTGGTTTAGCTACACTGTGCTCTTTTGGAGAGGAAAAAAAATCAATGCAACTGTTATAGAAGGAAGGACTTGGGGATGGTTTGTCTTGTACTGCAACGTGAACTACTGCGCAGGATAACTGGCTTGCTGTTCCAAGACTGTGTAACAACCCTTGTGCGGAAATGCTGAATTTCTGTTTTGCTGAATTTCTGTTGCGCTAAATTGCTGAACCTGGCAAGACAAGAGTATCTTGCTAGGACAGTTTGTTTGACAAAACAAACAAACAAACAAAAAACAAACAAAAATGCACTTGACTATCATGTGAATGAATACGGCCTGTAAGTTTTAAGTAGGCATTTATGCTCCGATCAAAAGGGTCAGAACAGTTTGGAAAGATGCAAGAACTATCTGTGCTGTTTGTCCACTGACATGAAAGCAGTTTTTCTACTAATATCTGACTTTGTCACATGCATTTTTATTTCTCTTCCAGTCAGCTGTTGGGTTTGAATACCAGGGGAAAACTGAGAAGCATGCCTCCCAAAAAGGTAAAGTGGTTAACTTTGCACACCAAACACCCTTTGTAATACGTGTTTTTAAAAAATATTAAAATAGATCTTCATTCTCTTACTGCTTGTGAAGGACCTTGTTTAGTAAAACCTCAATATGTCATTACTAGTGAATCAGGTGTTGAGGGGGGGTGAAAGAGGAGTTGAAAGAATGAATTTCAAAGCAATTTCATAAATTTCATAAGTTGGTAGAGTTTTAATATGATGAAATAGTGTGTCATCGTGAGTCTTGTTTTTCTTGTAGATGCGGTGTTCAGGGATGTTTTAATGTTTTAGAGAGACTGGGAATTGTTCTTTGCTGTATCGCACCCCATTTTGAAATAGGATTAGATTTTAGAGGAAGCATTATAAACTGTAGGACCATTGCACAGTTTACTTTCTGTGTTTAAAATTAAACTTAATTGTGTGTGCTAAAGGATAACATTTCAGTTCTGAAGTAACTGTTTTTTTTTTTGTTTTTGTTTTTTTCCCCACTAATGGCTAGGATATGATTCTACTATTCTACTGAAAGCTGCTTCATTTCATTTTTGTTTTTTACTCCATACAGACTACTCAAGTGGTTTTGGTGGAAAGTATGGAGTACAAGCCGACAGGGTGGACAAGAGTGCAGTGGGATTTGATTACCAGGGTAAAACTGAGAAACATGAATCACAGAAGGGTGAGTAGACACGTATGTTGATAGATTCATACTCTGACGTGGCAGGCATTCGTGACAGGCAGAGTTGTAAAGTGCTTTTATTTTTTAATTTCATCTGTTGCGCTCCTAGCCTGTTGAAAATTAACACTATAAAATTTATGTTGCTAAAAACTTTGACTTCTGAAAAAGAAACCTAAAATCTAGTTTCTAACTGGTATTAAGTGATGATCCAAATGCCATTATTTCAGAGGCAGGGCATGTATAGGTCTAGTGTTTTTTGTAACTTCTTTTGAAAAGCTGTATATCAAAATACCTGAGACAGTAAGCAGTTTAACCACAACAGAGGAGTGTTTCTAAAAGAACAAGTGTTGGTAGAATAAAGCATTTATCATAATTGGTAGTGTTTGGAGTTAATATTGGGTTGCTAATCAGGTTTCCAGGCATATCTGATCAAAAAATCAAGTATTTTATTGAAAAATTTTGACATTTTTGCCATCTGTTTTCTGTTTATCTCAAAGAAATATTTGTACTCTAAAAATGCTAAAGAGAAGAAGGGGTTGTTTATTTAAAAGCATACAGGCTGTTGCTGACATGGTTCTTGAAGTTCACTTTGCTATAAGGGTCTTAAAAAGTTTATCAAGGCGTCAATAGCCAGAATTGCCAATATCACCCTGTAGCTGAACTACATATGATGCCGTTTTATTTTCCATCCTGAGAGAATGTATTCTGAAGAATTTATGACTTTGGTGTCCTGAATCGAAATTAACCAGGGATGTCAGTGCTTCTTTTAATATGTAATTTAATGTTAGCAGATCTGATTATCACAGTTTGTCAAGGTAACATTTTGTTGTTGAACACTTACAAACAAAACTCTTCGCTCTTATCTCTAGATTATTCCAAGGGCTTTGGTGGTAAATATGGTGTTGACAAGGACAAAGTGGACAAAAGTGCTGTTGGCTTTGAATATCAAGGCAAAACGGAAAAACATGAATCACAGAAAGGTTTTTATTATCTTATTTAAGAATACCGGTTCAAAACAATCAGACTTTCCAACATAGGAAAACGTAATTTTGTTGTTGGTGGTGGTGGTAAATGTGTGTTTGCATTTTGTGTATGTAGATATCTACTTCCCTTAGACGTAAAGGAAGGCATTGGAAACTGTCCCTGAGTTTCACATTGTGATTTCCAAGGGACTTTATGTCCATATGGATGTTACTGAAGTAATTGTGTAACTGCACACATCTATGGTCTTCGGAGACAGTATCAAATCCTTCATTATTTATATATCTGTATTGTGCATATATATGTGTGAGGTATCTGGCTCTAGATGGAAAGCACATCAGATTCTTCAAGTCTCTGAACACTGAGTCTGAGTGCTGTAATCAACACTCATTTTGTGGTGCTTCTTTGCATTGTGGTCCTAGAGTTACTGAATGGATAATCTCCTTCCCATTGGCTGAGGTAGTGCAGCAGGGGAAAAAGAGTGAAACTATTAATGAAGGGGCAGCTTATCCAATAACATATCTGCCACATTACTTTTTTTTTTTTCCCTAAATACTCTTTACAATCATAAACTGCAATAATGTTTTCTGAAACTTCATGCATACAGATTATGTGAAGGGATTTGGAGGCAAGTTTGGTGTGCAGACTGACAGACAAGACAAATGTGCACTTGGCTGGGATCACCAGGAGAAAGTACAACTGCATGAATCCCAGAAAGGTATATCAGTTCAAGATTCTTAGCCATTCTTTCTAACTTCTCTGATTACCCACTTTTCTCATCCCTGTGTGAACCCTCCTTCCCTTGGTATCTTTAGCACAGTTTTACAGTGCTAACATGAATCTCCTTTTTCTGTGTTTGAACTGTTGCTGTGTATTAGTTGAAATGGTGTCTGCAAAGCAGGTTAAACACATCTGATAACAAGTCCTGAAAGTTCAGACTTAGTGCTAAAGTTCTCACAGGAGAAGCCTTACAAGTCTGCAGGTAGCCTGGATTATTTTTTCCTTTTTCTGTTCATTCATACAAAGTTAGCAATTTCTTTGTACTTCCATTGAGGATCTTCACAAATAATCTTCCTTTTTGTGGCTTTGGTTGTGTATACCCCTGTTTCCCTTCAGGGAAGATCTAGATTTTAATGCTGTCCTTTCTCATTGCCTGCAAGATATCTATTCCCATGGAAGATGGGTACCCAGAAGAAAAGTTCCAAAACAGCTATTTGCTTGCTGCCTACCACCACTCTTAACTTAATTACATTAATTAAGCCAAAATGTCTTACATTAGAAGTGATCCTCAGAATATTGTTTTGCTGGATGTTCCCACAGATTTGTTGTGAGAAGATTACCTGAAGCCCTGTTTCTTGAGCCCTCATTTTATGTCATTTATTAAAATGCCTGTTGTAAGGCAGCAGTGATCATAGCTCTTAGCTGAGAGCTTTTTCTTTTCCTCAAGCTGTGTAGCAGCAGGGATATTACTTCTTCCATTAAACAGTGCTGTTTAGGAATATCTGAAGGGTAGTCTTTGTGGGCTCTATCTAAACACCTCTTTAAAAAGTCAGATCTGTAGCATACAAATGTTAACCATGCTGATGAAAAGAAGCTTGTTTCATCCTTAACTGTTGATCCTCTTGTATCTTGTTTTGTTTTGGTACATATACTATGTGTGTGTTTGTGTTCAGAATGTTGATCAGATGCAAGTGCATTATGCTGTTTGTATGAGAAATGTTGAGAAGCAATGTTTTTTGGTGACTTCAGAATGGTGTTCCTACGTCTGATAAATCATGTTGACTTCTTCCTAGTCTCAAGTGGAAACTTCTGACTTTACTTGTACAAAAGACTATTGAGAATTTTTTCACCATTCAAAATTATTGCTAATTGAGAAATATTGCAAAAATTATTTTGAGTGTCTCTGACTAAACTTTTTTATTTTCCTCCTTTTGTTTTTAATGTATTACATGTGGCTTTTTCAGACTATAAGAGTGGTTTCGGAGGGAAATTTGGTGTACAGACAGAAAGGCAGGACCCATCTGCTGTGGGGTTTGAATACAAGGAGAAACTAGCCAAGCATGAATCTCAACAAGGCACCGTTTTCACTTGTTACTTTCTTAACAGTGCAGCCACTTCTCACACAGTCTTAAATAGTTGTCTAAGTAGATCAATGCTAGTAATGTGCAGACACTTTCTTGCGCTTCTGTTCCTACATGATCTAGCAATGTTCTTCCATTTTATTCTTAAAATGTTACATGAAAAAAGCCTGTATTCAGGAAATGATATCCAATGTTTAGTTAACAGCTCTAAAACATTACGCATTTAGTGATAATAACGACATATTTATTAGTATGATGTTAATGACATTCTTACCAGTTCTAGAGTCTAAATGTGAAACTTTGCCTGGATAAATTGGTGGAAAAATATTCAGATCAGGACCATGCATGTAACCCTTAACAAGCAATGGATTATGGCAAGATCATTTAAAAACGATTGTAGTCTTTAAAACAAGAAGTAGGGAATGTTTGTGGTTCTTGGGTGAGCAAATACTGTTATAATGCTCTCTTTATTCATTGTGAAATAGTTGGGGTACAAACCATGAATTCCTGGTTTTCCGTTATCTTAAAGTGAGAAGTCTGGATCAGGAAAATGTAAGTGTAGTATATTTATTCTGGCTGAAAATACATACAAAGCTGAAGAGAATGAGGTTGTTCATTCTGATAGTCAGTATTTTCCTGTGCTATAGTGACACAAATTCAAACTTTGAGTGTCAGATGTGCCTTAGCAGACCCCAGGTAAAAACACTAAAATAGCTTGGTAGGGGACCCAAGTGGTTTTCGGACGGTGAGGAGAAGTAGTAATTGTAATTGTGTTTTAGGGAAAATACAACAGAAAAGTCTAAGGGCATGTTCCTACAGACAGTTCAGCAGCTCAGTGCCACCAGAAAGTGCTGTTTTTCCAGCTACACACTCTTGCTTCTTCTGTTGCACTGACTCTGATGCTAGTCACACATTTCTTTGAGTAGAAGCAAAATTTTCTTTGAGTTTCTTTCACTAGAAACATCAGAAAATCACTCTTGTCAGTTTTTTTTTTTCTTTTTATGCCACTAGTGAATTAAATTGCTTCTGGAGCATAACAAGTACTAGAGTCAGAATTGGGTGAGAGCAGGAGTGTGCAGCTCACAGGTGGTACAGAGCAGTAGGGCCACTCCATTTCCATGGTGGTGAGCTGTCGCAGACTCGTGCTGTCTTGTGGAACTGCCCCTTTCCATATGTGTAGCAGTAGTTATTACTAATGACATTAGTATTCATCAGTTGGGTATCATGACCAAATCCACCGGAACAAGAAATTTGTTACATTTTTCTGCCATTCGTAGAATTTACCAGGTTAAGGAGAAAAAATAATAAAACCTCTGTGGTCACTGAAGACTGGATGTCACTCCTTAAGGAAAGAAAAGTGGCTTTAGGTTATATGATTTCTGCAGAGGGCTAAGAATTGCTGCTGTGAAAGGCTGTGTTACAGAAGTGATGCATTAGAAGGGCTCATCCCTTATTCCTTGCTTGATACCTTATCAGTCCTCAGCTTAATGTTTTCTCAAAGAATGCATGTGGCCCCCAGTCTCTCATCTGCTGGTGTACCTGAAGGCTCTTGCGGTTATGTATCCTTCCTGCATCAAAAAACAAGTTGCATTTTCTTTGGCGGCTGTCACTGTATCTTTGCATGCAGCTGAGATGGCTATTTGCACTTGAAATGGCTATTTGCGTTTGGCAGAAAGATGGACAGAAAACTCCCCACTCTGACCTTTTTATCCTGCTTTTAGATTATTCAAAAGGATTTGGTGGGAAGTATGGCGTACAGAAAGATCGGATGGATAAGGTAAGTTGCTTAAAACAGCTGTGACTTAAATAGCCCGTAGGGATAAAAAATAGTAT
Source organism: Oxyura jamaicensis (assembly GCF_011077185.1). Classification (NCBI taxonomy): domain Eukaryota; kingdom Metazoa; phylum Chordata; class Aves; order Anseriformes; family Anatidae; genus Oxyura; species Oxyura jamaicensis. The sequence continues at coordinate 7,740,334 of NC_048897.1, read as the reverse complement.
AGTTAGATCTGTAGTGTTCAGCTTTTTTTTTTTCTGGATGCTTCTTCCGTATATCATTAGGATTCGTCTGTGATTTTCCAAGTCTTTATAAAGCAAATGAGCATGATGCTAGTTTATACAGACATGTATGTGTTTACATATGTGTAGCATGTATATATATGTATATCTGAAGTATGGAAAGCTGATTTGCCTAATGAACATGTACTCTCAGCTTCATATAAGACATTTTAAAGTGAGACAGTAGAAGAATATGAAAGTCAATAGGATTCTTTTTTACTTGCGGCTGCAGGACTCGAGACCATTCATTTAAAAAAAACAACCAAACAAAAACCTTATTTTGCATGCTGTTTTCAAAATGTTCCTTCTGATTTAACAGTATCTTCTTACATAAGAGAACTGGATGCTTTTACCTTGGTAGAAATCTTTAATTGTATGTATTAGAACAGCGACATATACACAATAGCTGTTTAAGAAGTTGTCTCTCTTTCAGTTCTGATGAGTCATCTGTTCATAAACTACATTTTCTTTTTAATTAGTAGGATTTTAATGTAGTTAAGTCTGTCCCTGAAGATTAACTCAAAGTAGTTTGATTTACAGAAATAATTATTCCATTTGTCGAGTTTTGATTCTTCCTGATTTTACTTTGGTGTTGTGAAAAAAAGCTGTAGGGGCGATATGAAAAGAAAATACATCACACACTGAAGCTGTCTGAATGTCTTCATGAATTTGTGTTTTGTTAATGTACTTTTTTCTTCCTTACGGATAGAATGCAGCAACTTTTGAAGATATTGAGAAACCATCATCAACATATCAGAAAACCAAGCCAATAGAAGCTGGTAAGGCACTGTCTCCGCATCTGTTCTCTGGAGTTGATAATGTTCAAAAGTCCAGATTGCTACTGTTGATGCAGCTGTGATGTGTAAGATCACCTAGAGGGAACTGTTGTATTTGCAGGTCTCTAGCAACCTCAGCTACTGTCTCCCTCTTCCTGTTAGTTTTTTTTTTTTTCCTTGCTAAAATTTGTACCATAAACTCATTCCAGGCTACCATTATTCGGAACCTTAAACAACATTTGACTTACTTGTGTTTTTTTTCTTTTAATGTCACAGTTGCTAATAAAACAAGCAGCATCCGAGCTAACTTTGAAAACCTAGCCAAGGAAAAAGAACAAGAAGACCGAAGGAAGGCAGAAGCTGAGAGAGCACAAAGAATGGCCAGGGAGAAGCAAGAACAGGAGGAGGCTCGTAGGAAACTGGAGGTCAGTAGGATTCAAATCTCTTTTGGAAAGCATTTCAAGTGTGTTTCATTGTGAAGTCGGGTGAAAAGAGACTCTCTGAAGAAAAGACATTTTCTTTCTTTCCAGCTAGGCTATAAAGCTCTCTTTTGCATGTGTGTGTTTGGGTGTGTTTCTGCCTGTGCTTCACCTGTTTACAATACCAACCATCTATCAACATGCACCATATCTATATCAGACATCAGATATGGCAATGGAATAACACTGAAGTGTATATAATTTTGGCTTTTAGCCTACTCAAAAATAAGTAAGCTAGTCTTGGGTGCTAATCTCTGTAGTCTGCTCTTGCTCTAATTTAGCTGTGCTGTACTTCTGCCTTTTGGTAATTCCAGATTCCCATGGGCATCAAGGGGAGAGACAGTGGTCCCCTGCAGGCCTCATGAGTGCTCATTCAAGAAGTTTGATAGTAGTTTGATAGTTAGTGATGCTGTTTTTTTTGGAATCGATATTGTTGAAAATTGAGGTGGTACCATCCATTGGTATGCCACACCCATGAGGTGAGGGAAAATAATCTTCCAAAGGTTAATTAAATCCTAGTTCGGGCATTAAGAAAATGACATTTTAGCATTGACATGCTTATAGTGATTTGTGTCTTACTCATATGCAAAATAATTCCAGGAGATGTTTAGTAAGAAAATACATCTCACCTGCTTCATAGAATTTGCATGTTTGGTGAAATTCTACTGCTAGGTGGAAGGACTGGTCTTTCGTGTCTAGTTTGTTTGCTTTCTTACACAATGCCTGAGGTGTCTTAGCATCAGGAATACCGAGGGCCTGCTATTTGCAGCTCTAAGCTTTCATGCAAGCTGCTGTCGCAGTCTGTCCAGACCCTCTGCGGCAGTTTCCCCTGTGGACCTACTCTGTTATTCTGATTTCATAGCCTCATACCAGCAAGCCCTGTTACTCTTGTGGTAGGGACTGGGAAGCAACTGCTACTGGCATAAGAATAGTCTCTTTTGTTCTTCTGCTTCACTTTTTGTTTCACAGATACCAGTTTATAGTAGGGAAGACTAAAGAGTGCACAAAAATAGTAGTCTTAAAAGCCAGGTAAATGCTACGTAGCCGTCCATGCACACTGAGACTTAACAGCCAACCTGTAAGCAGCACTGCTCAATTAGCCTGCTCCAACTCGTGCTCATAGTGTCACAAGCAAGAATAACCACCTGGGAGATGGAACAGATCCTGATGAAAAGCATATAGGGTTCAGGGAGTTGCAGAGCAAAAGCTGTTATCTTCAGTTAGTCTGTTTATCAGCAGCTTTGAGCCATGTTACTCCCTATGCCAGCAAAGCAGCTGTATAGTCACGCAAAAGCAGGAAATTAACTGTACCAAACAAAACGTCTAGTTAACCTTGGTTGTTTATTGGTTGGCTTCTCAGCTGTGCTGTTCACAGGTGTGCAGACCAGTGCTGCTTCTGAAACAGCTCTGTAGTTTTGCCGTGCTGAAAGAGCATGGCTTCTGTATCGTGTGTATAGTCTGACCTTTGAAAGCTGCTAACGCCCTTTTGACTTCTGTTTGAAAATGGGCAAATTCTAGCTTTATAGGATGAATCACATCTCTCCGACCAAAGTGATGGCTGCTTTTTTTCTTTCTTCTTTCAGTTTATGACCTCTTTTGCCTTATGGCTTCAAGATGCACAGTGCAAGCATATGTTCATTGCATACATTTATCACAAGATGAATGGGAGTTCATCTTTTTGTATCAGTAATTTTTTTTCTAATGCTGCCTTTCATCCTTGTGTACTTTGTAGACTTTTAATAACTTCCCCCAGCTACTGTTTGGGTTTCTATACTGTCTTGGAGAAAAACCTGTTCCACCAATAACACACCACCTGCCACTTTCTTAAAGCTGAGAGAAGAGGAGAGAAAGAGCTGAAGTTGAGAAGTCAGTCTTTTCTTTTGATAAGGTCAGCAAGCCTGTTCTGGGGCACCACTTTGAGCATTAGTCAGCTTGGAGTGCTCTGTGTCATTCTCATCATTGGCACCAGTTTCTGGCATCGAGACAAGTTGAACATTCGCCTTGAGGAGAGTCCTTTGGTTGCCCTCTCCCCAGAGCAGTGAACCTGAGATGAGTCCAGTCTTGGACAGTTTTTGTGGAAGCTCTTTAGATGAGAAAAGTTGTATGCCTCAGCATTTTGCTCACTGAAAGCTATAGCAAAATGCCATCAGCATTTGTCACCACTATCTTCTGGTACAGCTGTTGAGCTGGTAGCCCTACAGCTCCTCTATTGCCAGGCTGTCAGTGCTCCTGAACTACTGTTCACTGTTCCCAGTGTGCTTCAGTGTGTTTATGCATACATATCATCAATATCTAGGTCTAGCATCTGGTTGTTTCCCTAACAATGTGGTTTCACTCCTCACCCTCCCCGGCCCTTGTCCTTGCCACCAACACTGCAGCTCTAGTCAGAGAGCTGTAGTCTGTTAGCTCTGGGGTCCGTTCCATGGTGTGTGAATGCTCTTTTTGGACACAACATGGAGACATCCATGAAGTTTCAACTTTGATCTTGAAAGTGCAGTTTCACTCTTCCTTCAAGAGATCATAGAATCACAGAATGGTTTGCGTTGGTGACCCTTAAGGATCACCTAGTTCCAACCCCTCTGCCATGGGGAGGGACACTTTTCCACTAGACCAGGTTGCCCAAAACCCCATCCAACATGGCCTTGAACACCTCCAGGGGTAGGGCAACTACAGCTTCTCTGGGAAACTTCCTCCAGTGCCTCACCATGCTCATAATAAAGAATTTCTTCCTAATATCTAATTTAAATCTCCCATCTTCTAGTTTAGAGTCATTATTCTTTGCCCTGTCATTATACTCCCTGATCTCGCTTTTCTTTTCACTTGTTGTCTTCTGCCAGCACACTGGATCTGGATGTTATGGTTTGTGACTTGCAGCAGCATTGTTAGCCTTGCAGGATTTAATTTAGTAGGTACTTACACAGTTATCCAGGTAAGGAAGAACCATGAAGCAGGTTGATGGACGTCACAAGTGTTGTGTTGTTAATAAGGTTATTCTGCATCCATGAGATAGCTTTGGAAAGCCCTTGCTTCCAGCTGAGAATTAAGTATCAGCCCCTAAGAAAAAAGGACTTTCTCAGCATTCATCCTAATCTTTCATTTTTCTCTCTAAGGTGTGTGCTTTCATCTGGCAATAACCACATTCCATCATCGCTACTTTTGCTTAGTTCTCAGACAAGGTGGCTGGTGGTTTTAGGTCTTTTCAGTTAGCCTGTCTGAATCTTCATAGGTTGTCTCCAAGATACTAAAGCTAGTGGCTAGATAACACTTATAACTGGGGACTGTTATTTCATTACTTTTTGTACATTATATTCAATTTTGCTCTGCACCTTTGCAATAAGCAGGTTGCTGTCCCTAAAGATGCAGGGAGGTCTTCCATATGATGGCAGTCGTGTCTTCAGAGGAATGCCCTTCACGTTCCCTCTGGCTTGACAAGTAGGGAAATCAGTGTATTCCTTCCTCTAGGTTTAGAAAATGCTGTGTAATTCCGTTGCACCAAGCCTCTGTTTTCATGATGAGGAGCAGCAGCTACATACCAGTGTTCTGGAGATCAGGGCTTAGTTCGAGGACAGAGCTTTCCTGCTTTGCTTATGAGGTGATGACTGCATAATATGGTTTAGATGATGTTCTCTTTTCCCTAAGGTGGCAGTTGCCTGAAGTGTTGGATGTGAGGAGAACAGGACTCTGATGTTCACATGTCAGCCCTTTAGCTCTGTTACATGGGCTGTGTTGCAGTCTTCAACAAGAAGTTGGAAATCTGTTCTGGTGGCCATGAGAGTCTTCTTTAAATTTGCATAGCTGCTGTAGAAAGTATTGATGTTTCTTTTTGAGGGAAGCTTTGTGTCCAGGCTCGCTCTCAGGCACAGTCCTGAGACTGGCCAAATGGACTGGTTCATGCACTTCTCAAGGTACCTCTGTTGCAAAGTGTTTTGCTTAGGGTAAGGCAGGACAACATGCTGCTGGCTTCCATAGTACTGGTGTTACCTGTGCATTTTGGTATTGGGCTGTCTTTGCCTTTCAGGGACGACTTCAGTTCTCTCGGGCTTACCTGTGTAACAATTTATGTCTCACTTATCTTGAACCTGACATAATCCTCATTGCGCTATGGATGCTGAATCGCAGATTACTCCTATTACTCAGAGACTACTCCTATTCCAACCTAGTTAAAGTCATTCTTTTAATCAGTAAGGAGGAGATGTGCATGCCAGAAAGCCAGGCTTTCTGCTTAGTATTCTCTCTCATTGGTCCATCTCCCCTTTCATTTTATCAGATTTGTAGTCTGGAAAGAGTGTGGGAAGTTCAGCCTCTCCATTAGCTCTCTTGCTGTTCATTTTGCGTGATCAATGTGCTTATAAGTAAGATCTGTGGATTGAGTGTGGTGAATTTGGGCTCTTGCTTCCCATTTCAGCTTTTTCATTGAGATTTTCTCCTGCTGAGGAAACAGTTCTCCAGAAGGGTTTAAATGTAGTAGCACAGGTTCTCATGAGTCAGTGAACTGTTGTCTTTTTTTCCTTTTCCTTTCTCTCTCAAAATGGCTTTCTGCCTCTACTGTTTTTTTTTTGCTGCAAGTGTGGGTTAAATTCAAGCCGTTTATGCTTGATTTTTCTTGTGCTACATCAAAGATTCTGTTGCCTGGACACATTTGAAGTTTTTTCCAAGGCTGGTATTTAAATTTCACCATAACCAGATGATTAATGTTCTTCCAGGCTGAATATCTCCCTGGTTAATTGTGTGGTTCTCTAGGCACTGAGGGAGGGAGGATGAGGTCAAGGGGAAGCTGAAACGATGCTGGCTGTGCTGCCCCACACTCACAAGCTGAGCATGAAAAGGAGGGATACAAGTGCACTAGCCACAGCTGCTGTGAAGGGGTGGGGAGCTTTGACTTAAGCAAGCTATTTCTTTAAGAGAACTTCCTTGCACAGACAGAAAGTTCTCTCACTTTAAGAAAGTATGTGGGCACACGCCCTCCCACAATGGGAACGTACATATGGGCTGCATTCCTTCAAGAATCCTGTTTACTGGTAATCTTTTTTCTTTTTTGCTCTTCACATATGCTGCATAGGCAAGTGGTGTTCAGGGAGCTCTTCTTCAACTGCTGTTACCAATCGACGAGTGCCTCATGATTTAGCTAGAGAACAATGCAAGATGCTGTTGCACTTGGAGCATTTCCTGTAGAAGAAAGCCAGCTCTGAGGCAGCCTGAGGTGGACCATGCAATTTAAATGCCTTATGGCAATTATGCTTTGCCCGTCTTAAACAGCAGTCTGGGTTGCAGAAGCCCATTTCATGGGACAAATTACTCAATAATTATTCATTATACAGTGCTTCACTTTCTTAATGGATTGATGCTAGTTAGTTTGTCCCCACAGTTAGGTTTGAGTTAAATAGATGGTTTGCTAGCATTTTTTTCATCTGTAGCACAGTGGTTGAAGTGAGAAAGGGCATCCGGAAGACTTTTTTCAGAAAGCACAGCATAAGCTTTGAATTGGTCTTCAAAGCTGTCTCTGTTCTCAGGACACATTTTGCTTTCTTTCTTTGATGTATTTTTTCTAAGCTGTGGAAAAAAAAAAAAAAAAAAAAAAAAGGAATATTTCTATTTATTTATTTATTTTTTGGTGATAGAGTCCTCCCACTTCATCTCTGGTCTGTGGTTTCTCCTTAGAATCCTCTGGACAGTTGTGGCTTGATGAAACTAAACAAATAGAGAGCACAGTCCCCATAACTTGTATTTTCAGTTTTTTTTCCTACAAAAAAAGAATAAAGTTTTGGCTCTAGGTACACTGATTACTTTTCCTCTGTGGTAAAGAGAAGCAAAATGAAATAGCTGACAGTCTTGAAATATAAACTTTTCATAAAATTATGTAACCAATGTTGTGTTTTTTGGGTACGGTATGCCAGCTTCCTAATGAATGGCTTCCTAATGATAATTGTGGTTCTGCCCTCCGATTCGCAGGTGGGATGGCACAGTGTGAAGTGCTGGAGTGCCAGAATGGTTGATTCAGATTCATGCTCTTTGTGTTGCAGAATACAATAGCAATACTGCTTTTATTTCTACCACATGGAACTCTTCTGAACGTTTGAACCCCTCATTGTCAGCATATAGGATTTAATTTTGTACGAGCTGTTCAGTCTTTTGCTTTGGCAGGCTTTTGGCAGACCTGCAAGAGCTTACAGGATCATTTCTCATCAAGGACAATATATCAGTTGTATAATTAGAATATGGGGGCTTCAGGTTCTCTAAACTTATGCTAAAATGGTACATGAGGCCCAATCAGCTAATGAACAGAATGAATATATTGAACACAGAAACCCTGCAGCTCCTGTGGAAGTGTGCCAAAGAACATTGGGTACTCTGTTTTTAAACTCATGTATCCATACGTACTTTGCAGTTTTTGTTTCTTCATTTTTTTTTTCCTCCTCTGCTTTGCAGTATTGCTGAGGCTTTCCTGTTACAGCAGGTCTAAACCCCCAGGCAGGTCTAAATGATGGAGTCAGTCCAGGCCTGTTCTGCTCCCTGCTCACTTCAGTTTATTTCAAAATGTGTTTATTTCAAAATGTGTTTATCTCTGTTATTGGAGGGATTTTTCTTTCATCAAACAGTGATTAAACTGCACTGAAGCTTTTCTTTCTCTTCAATTAAGGAGCAAGCTAAAGCCAAAAAACAGACTCCACCACCATCTCCTACCGCACAGCCAGCTGAACAGAAGGCACCCTCAAGCCCAGTCTATGAGGTTTGTTAACATCTCCATCAGTGCCTCATTTTTGATCCTAAGTGTAGGAACCTCTTTACAAAATCTGGACAACTGTCTCCTGATTGTTTCTGCAGGATGCAGTTTCCTATGATGCAGAATCTGCCTACAAGAACTCCAGCACAAAGTACTCAGCTGCGCAGGAGCCAGAGCCCGGCTACAAAGCTGCAGAGTCAGACTACCAAGAAGCAGTGAGTCAGCGAGAGGCAGAATATGAACCTGAGACAGTCTATGAAGTGGCAGGGGCAGGAGACCACTACCAAGCAGGTAGAGTGTTCATTTCTCATGTGAAAGAAACCCTTTAAGATGAATACTGATTTCCTTGGGCAACAACTTAATAAATAGTTGTGCTGATATCACACTGCCCTCGTTTTCTAAAGTTGTTGTCTGATGAAACTTTGTAGATACCCCGCCACCAAACTTTAATTAGGGGATGAAGATATGGCTAGAGCAGGGTTGAAATTACTTAACTTTTGTGAGATGATGTAGGAATAATTACAGTGCTTTCTACCTTATCGGTTCTAAAAGAGTAACCATTTCCACCCTGTGTAATGCAATTCAACTTCAGAAAAAAAGCATAGCGATTGAGTTTAGATGTGTGGAACCAATGCTGGCCTAGCAAGCAAAAAATTCTGTCAGTGATTCTTGGACTTTGGAATTGATATTGTGCGTTCCATGCTTATGAAGGAGTGCAGTAAAGATGTCCAAAACTAATGGCACTGAAAGAATATAGTTCTTCTGAACTCCTGTTTTTTCTCAGTTCTTCTGGTTACTAAAATCCTGCTTGCTGATACAAGAATGTGGAAATTCTGAACAGACCACTTAACACACATCCCCAAACATGCACACCTAGCAAGTTGTGTTAAATAGTCTCTTACATGCTCATCTTGGGCTCAGTTGTTGTTCTGCCACTTTTTTAAGTGCTATAAAGATAATTTTTATTTTATACTGTATTAATGTCTAGTTGTGAACACTTCCTGTCAGGCTTTAATTGTGTGTGATTAGGGAAAAAAAATCAATTTCAGAAGGTACGTCAGCACTGCTCAAAATCTGCATGATTTCCTGCTTCCTGTGTGGATTAGCAGTAGAACGAAAGGAGAAATGCCACAGAAAATAACTTGGGGTGATAGGTAGAATACTTTATGCTTTTAATTTATTTTCTTTCTCTCTCCCCTTAGAAGAAAATGCTTATGATGAATATGAAAATGAACTTGGAATCACAGCCATAGCCCTTTATGACTATCAGGCTGGTAAGTTTAAGAACAAGAGCTTTGCTTGTCTTTTGAATACTCTTTTTTGAAAGATAAACCAAGATTTTTTTCTTCCTTTTCCTTCCATCTTGTAATTTCTTGTAGTGGTGTATGAAATGAAAATATGAAGAATTAGGATTGTTTAACAAGAGGATAGTTAGCAGTACAGATATTTAGCAGTAGCATGGATACACTTCTGAAAGTTACCACCGACTGGTTTTAGAAATTATGGGTGCTTAAAAAATCTTTTTTAACCAATTGCTAACACCCTTATTAAACCCTTGGTGTGAGTAATTGTTTAAGATTGCTCTGGTTAACTCTGGGGAGAGCTCAAGAAAGTGAAGTGGTTTCTCAGTGGTTCCTCCAGGTAACAATTGCTGCTCTTAGAAATGCAGTGGATAAGAACCAAGCACGGTGTCAGTGCTGAGGATGAGGAAGCAGTGTCTTTAAAGGCTGATATTGCCTCGTGCAATTTCAAACACCCTGCCAGGAGGGAGGAAGGTGATGGGTGTTTGTGTTATTTTTGGTGATGGTGGGCTGATAGATGAGACAGTTGTGTGGACCGCTCTGCAAATGCTGAATTTCTTCTGCTCTCTCTCCAGCGGGTGATGACGAGATCTCCTTTGATCCAGATGACATCATCACAAACATAGAAATGATCGATGACGGCTGGTGGAGGGGTGTCTGCAAAGGCAGATACGGGTTGTTTCCAGCGAATTACGTGGAGCTGAGACAATAGAGACTATTGTCTACTGGTTATGCCTTAATTCCCCAGTCAATAAATCTGACTTAATACACTACAAATCATGATGCTTTTCTGAGGATGGAGGGGTATATACATATTGCTTTTATATTTAATACTTTGCTGATGCTTTTTAAAATGTTTATGCCACAGAAGTTGCTAATATATTGTAACTACAATGTTCTTCACTAAGGCTCTTAAAATGATTTTCATGCATTTGGAAACATTTCTTCTCTGCCAAATTAGCAATTGTCATAAAAGGCCTTTCCGAGGACGATTAGCTGTCTGTCATAATATTGCATGTTTTACTCATAAGTGAGCAGATTTACCTAGTGTTTAAGTCTAGTTAGTCTTCCACTAAATGTTTTCAGCTAAGAAAATCATGGCTATGCAGGTTATTTGCATTTCCACTAAGCAATGGGGTGGGGAGGACTGGGGAGGGGCATAACTTTTTACTTTTCCAGGTAGTGTGTGAAAAAGCAAAGAGAATGCTTGAAAGTTGCAGCTAATGGCAGTTAATCAAGTACTGTCCAATATTTACGGAATATTAGTGTTATGAAGGAAACAGTCTGGTTACTTTTTCCTTCTCTCTTAAAGTGAAGTTTCTTGGCTATTGCATTGGTTTATTTTTTTTTCCTCCTGATCTTGCTACTCCTCTTCATGTAATACCAGAGGAGGGCTGCAAGCACTCTAGCACTGATTATCCTGAATTTCTTCACATCTTTGTTTTGTTCCACCCTCCCCTCTCTCACAGGAAAACTTGAAAAAATTACAAGTGTTGAGTCACTCAGTGAAATTCCTACTTGTTCAAAGGGAAACTGGCATCCAAATCTGTGCAACTATCTACAGGAGTAGTCTCATTGCTTTAAACAGGAGGAAAAAAGGCAAGATGAATTGCAGTTGCATTCTGTGTACAATGCATCCTTTGTTCATACAATAAAACAGGCAGGCCTGCTGTGCAGTAGTAACATTTTATACAACCATATTTGAGTTGAGGAATATTAATACAAATAATTTGATTTAAAACCCATAGAGATATTCTCCATTTTTAAACCATACAAGAGAAAACTGTATTTTTTTGTATGTTCTACAAAAACTGCCAGTAACATTCTGCTAAACAATGGAGTTAAACCTGTTCTTTGCCAAATCTAAAACTGAAGTTTTTGTCATTCTAGAAAGCTGACTTCACTGCAGATTTAGAGTCCCTACCAAAGATAGTAAGTTGCATCTAATAGTGCACATGTTAAATGTATGTACTGTCTGTTTCCACCTTCTGATCAAAACAGGAATGGCAGAACTGGTATGGTAGCTAAGAAAGAATGCAGAGAATTTTTATAAACTGTAAATTTGGACCAATGGAATATAGAAGATCTGTACAAAACGGTAAAATATATAATGTATCTTGGAAGGCATCGTGTTGAACCAATTCTTTGATGGTTGGGACAATCCTTAATGAATGTCATATGTATGTCATGATTATATATATTTTTTTCCTTTCCATGGTCTCATTTCTGTGTTGTATTTGCATTACTAGGGTTGGGTTTTATATGCAGTTTATTTTATCCAATTTTGCATAGAACACCTCATAGAGGGGATATGATTTTTGTAAATTAAATATTCAATAAACTTTTTGAACCATTTGCATGGAATATTTTTCTATTTTTTAATTGCTTTGTTAGTCTGTTTCGGATGGTTCAGCTCGTCTCAAGCTGCATCTGGGAGCAGCCTGCATACAGTGAATGGTATTTCTTCTGAGAGCTGCTGCGTGGTGCTTGGTACCAGGGGACAGCAAGGCTGGGGCAGGTGGCTGATGCGTGGAGCCCTTCTGGGGTACTTTTGTGTGAATCACGGGTACGAGGCTCAGTCTGGGCTTTGGTATGAATTTTGTAGCCTGAAAGTCAGTAGGCAAACCAGGTTTTGCATGCTTGGCTGCTCTTCCACCATGCTTCCTTCTTCAGTCCCATTTTGTGTTTCCCTCAAGGTGCCTGAACAACCGCAGTAAATTTGGGGAAGCAAGAGATTAGCCTTGGGCACAGGGGGAAAGCCTCAAAGGGAAAGAAGGACTTGCATGGACGTGGGCTCATGTGCATGCTGTGTGTCATCAGGTGACACTATCATCAGCATTATGGGGGGTAAGTTTGGGGATTGTATTTTTGTGTTGCCTCACCTAATGGAGAAGATTTTGATCTCTAATTCAAGCTACTGATCTCACTGTCACCATGTGGCGAGAAGTTCTCTGCTAGATTGATTTAATACTTTGTCAAGCATATGTAGGTAGCAGTGTTATGACTGTACTATTGCTACTATGAGATTAGATGCATTAAATTCTTGAAGTTTTAAGATCACTCTTATTCATCAGTAGTAATTGCTCAAGATAGCTGAAACCCTTGCTTCTGGAGAAAAACACCCTAAACTCTCTGAATTCATCATCAGAGTGGCTGGCACAGCCCTCCTTGTGGGTAACTAATGCGAGAAGATAGTGAGCCCCATTAATTTGTGTTAATGGATGCCTTCCTGAGTCACCCAAAGTCACCTTCCTGAGTCACTCAGACTTCCTGAGTCTGACTTTGGGTGAGCCATTTGCTTTCCTGACACCTTGAATCCATCACACCTCAGCACAATGCAGTTGTCGCTCCTCAGCATGCCTGGTCTTAAGCTGATGAAAGGCAGCAGTGGCACTGATTTTATTCATTGCCTGATCAATCAATGTTTTTACACTTCTGAATGTCATTCTTCTAAATTAATTACGGTTAAGCGCGTAGTAAGAACACTCAATGAATTGTTTCTATATATTAATGTTTTATATTATTTTATAGTATTTTCTTTGTCTATTTCCACAATAATTACTAGTGACAACAAGGAGAGAAGACCATGGCTTGAAAGGTGGTTATGTAGGAGGTGGGGAAGCTCCCATAGAAGCGAGATACCTTTTATTATACCCTGTGTGCTGTGCTTCCTCCATTCCTTATAAGTGCTTCCCTCATCACGCTGCCTTCAGACCCAGGCAGCATGCACGGTTAGCCCAGCACAGGCATGCCAAGAGCCTGCACAGCTATGCCAGAGCATTTCTCGGATGCATTTTATCAACCTTCTTAAGCTGCTGCTTTATTTTTAGTCTGCACAGATGGCAGGCTTAAGAGGATGGTGAAGAATGCTCCTGCATCCCATTTATTTTCTGTAAAGCCTTCGAGCTATGGAATGCTTTGTTGTTTTGCAGGGTTTTTTGTTTGTTTGTTTGTTTGTTTTATGTGCAGTGGGCCATTTCTAACACATTAATTCTGACTAGCTTGTGGATAGCAAGAATCAGCCTAACCAGGTTTTGTCTTTTACCAAGGATGGGAAGTGGGAAACAAGGGCATCACAAAGCAAAGCGGAAGGAAGTTCCTTAGAAGAGCAGCTTTGGCTTGGACAAGTGAGTAGCAGAAGTGTCACTGTGCATACCAGTAACACTTTATATTGCATAAGGGCTGTGTGTCCTCTGCAGCCTTTCCCAAACCCAGAAGGATGACAGTCACGGTAATCTCAGCACAAGTTTTCAAGACCCTTGACTTGAAAGCTAAGAGCCACACAACTGCCTGCAAAAACACACAGTGAATAATGGCAGCAACTTCATCAACTAGAGGAGGAATTTCCTGAAATGTACCATCCCTAAGCATGCGCGCATGAAAGTAGCACACTGTGAGGGGCAAGAGCAGCTGCCATCTCATGTAGGTAGTGCACACCTTGCTGTGGGTTTTCTGTGTTGCACAAGGGTGGAGCCTTCATGGCTGGAGGCATGTTGCTTGGTTTTTCCTAAATTTGGAGACGCTTCCTCAAATTCTATTCACATTGAGTACACTGCTTCTACAGTGATCTACAGACACAGCTGTTAAGTCAGTTGGTGAGAGGGAAATTAATATACGAATCCATGGAAAGAGGAAAAGAACAAAAATTGATCTCAAGTACGTAATGCTGAGTGTGCGGAGTAGTGGCCTGGACATCATCCAGAAAGGGAATTGGAATTGATTAAAATAGCTTTCCTTGACGCATTTGTCTGGAAAGCTCTGGCAGAAAAGGGGCACTGCATCTCCCACTGCCCGGCCAGCCAGGGAGCCTCGAAGGCTCATGAGGTGGCACAGGACAGCTTTCCCCGAAAGCCAGCTTGTACCGTGTAAAATCAGCAGCTTGCCTGCCCTCGGGTGGGGCACGGTGAGAACCTGCTTCATGGTGGATCTTCTGTGTGGATTAATGGTCTACCAAGGTGGCTGTGCTGCCAGAGGAAAGAAAGCATAAACCTGGGGTAAATGGTGGGGCTAAAGACACGTCGGGAGCAGGGGAATCACTGACTGACTTACTGACTTGATGCTTTTAAACACATCATGAGGCCTATGACTGAAAAATCCTTAGACAAATTATACTGTTTGCTTTCTGGCCCATTTTGGTGATGAGGTCAAAGAGGCTAAATAATATTACATTTGCCAACACTAGTTATAAAGATGTCAGGTAAAAAGCTTTATAGTTTTTATTAAGAGCAATTTCCCTCACCATTTGGAGCATAGTAAAGCTGCCAGTGAATGATTATTAAAACCTTTTAACTGGATAAAGAAATATTTTGCTTCTGTGATTAGAGATGAAGCTAGGGAACTGCTGAATGTGTGACCTTGTGCTGGAGGAACAGAGGTAGGGGCTCCAGCATGCCGCTGGCCTGCGACCCACTGCTGTGGTGTTCCTGTGGGGCACAGGCCTCTTTTCCTCTCCTGTCTGGCCTCCCTGCTTGTGTTTAGAAGGAAATGGTCCATTTCAAAGGTTTCAGACACATATTTTTCCATTTCAAGCGTATTTTACCTCTGTGAATCTGAACAATCTCTATAATGTAGGTACACGTGTGTGTGTGTATATATGAGTGTGCCTGCGCCTGGTGTAGATGTGACACAAGGAGCCATGACGCGCAGGCCTTTGCTGCCGCCTTGCCAGCCGTGTCCCATTGCTTGTGGTGACCCTGCCTCACCCTGCGGGACACGGGCAGTGGGTAGGACTGGCTACAGCCACAGACAGGTTTCTCTTGTGAACAGCCTTCAGGTGGTCAGATGTGGAGGCCAGCACAGCTCGTGGGCTGTGTGGAAAGCTTGGCCTGGGTGCACCAATGTGTGGTGGGACCATGAACTGCATGGACACCCTCTCTTACTATCAGGGCATTGCCATCACAGCTCCTGTGTTGCTGGTTCAGCACTTAACTCAAAGAGAGGCGTTTATCAATGTGCTTGACCTGTTTCCTTCTTTGAAGGGTTGGGCCCATTGCTTCTCCAGATGCTTACTTACATCTGCCCACTTCTGAGTTGAAAGCACTCCTGGTATACGTAGATGTTGTTACAGCTATTTGGGTGAGTGTTTGAGCTGCATATCTTTTTCTAGTTGTCCTCCCCATTTCCCTGTTGTGATCTAGATATTTTAGGATGGCCAGATCATTGCTGGGTAATACTGTTGTGAGGGAAAACTTAGGCGAGACAGCCCTACTCATGACTCTTCAAACGCATTTCATCTTTTCTAAGCACTGTTGGCCACCCTTGTAGTTGATAACTCCATAAGAAAGTATTTTGGATCAGATTTAGGTCTTTCTATAGTGCTCTATGACAAGTAGTTGCTGTAAGTGAAAGTGCTGTCATGGTATTTTGTAAGGAGGGTCCGGAGCCTTGCAATTAATGTAAAAGGTCTAAATTTAAAGGCCTGGGTTTTCTAAAATAAAACCTGTGGTGCAGTTGCCTAATACCAGCAGTTAATGGCCATTTTTTTTGAAAGTAAAACATATGATAAACTAAAATTCAGGCAGGTCATTAGAAGTGCAAATACATTCCTAAACTTTTGTTTGGTGTTTTGTTCAATCTTGAACAGGAACTACGATTTGCTGAAACTCTGGAAAAGGACAAGGAGTTGCTGAATATCAGATCCAGGCGAAGGAGCAGGAGTTCATGGGTAGGTTCATTCCCTCAGCAAGCAATGCTGGAGCTCTCTTATTTCCTACTAGAAACCCAGAAAAGCCAAGCTACCATCTCTTGCTGAATGAAGCTGAGCTCTCTTACATGCCAAATCTGCTAATATTCCCTTGCCATGCTGGGAAATACCAAGAGAGCACAGTTCTTTCCCCAGGACATGTTTTTCAGGTCTGTTGGCCCCCCTCGCCTTAAGTGTGTTGTTCCATGCCCTAGCTCATCTGCTTACTAATTTTCTTCAATGATATATGTTTATTTAACCCACATGGTACTGGGTAGATACGTGCTCATTACCATGTGTACTACTTCTACTCTAGCATTGTTATTAATGTTGCTATTAGTCAAGCTTACGTGTTCCTCTGTGTCAAACAGCCCTGGACATTGGCCTGCACACGTTCCAGCCTAATAAGCATTAGTAGCTTTATGCTCAAATTCAAGATCAATTTCTATTCCCAGGAACACAGAGTGCTATTACCATTTCTGGTAAAATGTAAACTACTGCATGTATCATCTTACCCTGAATTCAACTATTTATGCCAGCAAGAAATCCTGATTAACTAAACCTCTTAGGGCTCTGGCACCCTTACATTTGCACAACAGTGCAGGAAACCTTAATGTGGTCAACAAAGCCCTCATAAAAATAAAGGCAACCAAAATCTTCTTTAATGTAGTAATATAAGAACTCAAATACAGGCTGGTAGTATTCCAAGTTTATAATAGCATTTCTCTGCTAAATATTGGGTGTTATTTCCTTTGCAATATGGAAACAAATTCTCCAGTGAGCTTATTCTACCTGACTCTCTTTCTTTTAAAATTGCATTATTGCTAATTTGCGCTTGAATAACCTTTTCCTTCTGTAAACCTTAGATGTTAGTTTTGGCCTTCGGCTTTTCAAGCTGAAAACTATGCATAGACACGAACTCAAATGTTCTTAAAATGAAGTTGTAAATATCCATATTATAAAGGAAAATGTTCATTATATCAAAGGACTCTAAACATATTAGAAATGGTTGATTAAGTCCTGCCCTTTATTAGCCCTGATGCGTAAACACTGCTGTTCTAACATCTGCTTCTGATTTTAATAGTTAGGCATATATGACTAGAAATAGCCGCCCTTACCAAATTAAGATCAGGACTCGTGGGCAGTAGCAGTACCTGCTAGCTGAGGTAGTAAGCAAAAATGACAAATGACTATTCAAGTCAGGAACTGAGCACTCTATGTGCACTCACAAAGAAAGCAGAAGCAAGGGGTTATGCCCAGCAGATCTTGGCTGCAGACCCAACATTCCCAGTCTGGACAACTCTGTCCCTTGCTCTGTATCATCACATGCACTCCATGAGTAGCATCTCCCTGCACACACGGGCTGTGCTTGTCCCCCGTCCTGCTGTCTGGGGCAGTCCCCAGGTTCCCCATCACTCCTGGGCAGGCAGCAGGAGGGGTGGCTGTGCCCAGGCTTCGTGCTGTGCCTATGCCCTGGTGCACTCAGGAGAGTTCCCCCATCACTTATATATATCTATTGCTAAAATTAGCTAACTTTTAGAATGAATATATATATATATATTAATGATGATATATGATAATAATACCTTGCCACCACACCTTACCACATAGAATGTACATACTTTCCCTGAATATAAATGTCTTAGCTGTGCCTGGAAGAATTCACTCATGCATGCCATTTTTGCCAGATCCTCAGTTAGCCAATGGTTTTGTTTGTTTGTTGTTTAGCCAGTGGTTTTGTTTGTTGTTTAAAAAGTTTTGTTTGGAAGCAATCATGAAAGTGTACATAATGTGAAGTAGAGGGTGGTAGATGAAAAATGAGGAATACCCAGGAAGCGCAAGAGCTCAGTCAGGAAAAAGAATCTGTCCTGAGTAAAAAAGGGCTGGTGACCACTGACCAGCTGGTGAAAGGCTTGTTGTCCTCTTTGAGTGTTTCCACCTTCCTCTTCATCAGCACAAGCAGGCATCAGCCACCTGCCTGTACCTGTAATTGCCTGCATCCCCCTGCAACCCTGTCCTGGGTGAAAAAGTTCAAATGTCCCCAGAAACATTACAGAGATCTCTGGGCAGCTGTGACGCACAGTTGCTCTTGGTGTGCTGCAGGAAAATGTGACCCAGCAAGCCCACGCTTGTCCATCCCAGCTACAGGAGAGGCCACGGTGCCTTCAGGAGGCTCGGCGTTACAGTGCCGCTCTTCCCACCTGGCTTTAACCAGCGCGGCCTTTCTGGGAAGCGCTGGGCCTGCACAGGGAGCTCCTTCTCTGCTCTGCCCAAGGCAGGTCACCAGCCCAGCCCTCCAGCAGGCGTTAGACTCACAAACAGACCAGAAGGAGCTCATTTTATTCTGTGGGAGAAATTCTTCAAGCTTCCGTTTAATGTTCAGGGAGAAAACTCACTCTCAAAAGAAAACCAAGAATCTCAGATACTTAAAGCACTGAAAGCACAAGTTTTACCTATATGAGCAAATAACATGAGATATTGTTATTATCCAGCTGGATGGCCACCCTGATAAGCATTAAGGGGACATGAATCATCTACAATCACATCTTGGTTTCTGCTCATTTCTTAATACTGTTTTTGTCTCACCAATCTCCAAAAGAACATTCTTCATAGTATGTTATAACAGTTAAATAGGTAGAGTCTCCTTCCCTATCTGATGGAGCACCCTTTGGTTAGAAAGTTTCCTTCATCTGTTATTTAATGGTGCAAAATAATATGAAAATCTACATTTTTTTTTTTTGCTAAAAATTGTTTTAGGCTTCACAGAAATTGCTACAAATTGCCTGTTATCCTTGCATATGAGCCTAGCACTTTCCCTAACAAGGTTTATTCTAATGTGAAGGAGGGGGGAGGAATGAGCTAGCACCAGACAGCTTGGGGAAAAATAAATAAATAAATAAAGTTTGGAAGCAAGGTAGATAGACAGGCCATAAGTGCGAATCCTTTCTCTTAAATGCTGCAAGGAAAGGAGAAAGGGCATTTCTAGTGCCAGAGCTCCGAGCCCAGCTCTTCGAGAGGGAGAGGTGAGAAATGTCCCAGGCCATCGTCCTCCTCTTCTGCAAGCACAAATGAGCCCCACAGCTAAAACACGGCCAGGCAATGAAAATGGAGGAGGGTGGGGGATGGCAGGATGAAAATAACTCTGGATGGGGTCCAGGCTCCTCTGTCTGGGCACCCTCTGTCTGGATAGCATGGGGGTGCTGTGCTGCTGGGGAACGTGTGAGGACTCATGGCCATAGAGATGTCTAACAGGCCTGGGGAAGGCAAAGCTGTCAAACATAGCTTATGTTTGTTTCTCTCTAATTCAGGTGACACAAATCTGGGTGTTTGCTTCCTTTTTTTTTTTTTTTTTTTTTAATAATAATAATTTTTATCTTTCTTTCCTGAGCCGGTTCATTGCCAGTACATGGCCGTCCTCCTTGAAATTTATGAACACTGCAGCCTGGTGTTAAGTTTTACATCTTCCAGGTGTGTATCCTGGGCTTTGTTTCTTCACTCCTGTGTTTCATCCAGTACTCCGGTGTTAATCCAATTATTATTATTTCTAATGTAAAATATGTGATAGGCTCCTGTAGCACAGGCCAGAACTGTGATCTTCCCAGCTGCAAATCCCTCATGTCCCACCCGTCTCTTGATGCCTGAAACTCATCTTGTGTCACCAGCCCCACCATGCTGCTCCAGGTCATTTGAAACCCTACGAACCACGGGCTTCCCGCAGAAAGCAGCGTCCCTCGTCGCACACTGCCAGCACCTGAGTCCCAGGGGGAACCCAGGCAAACCTCGTGCCCCAAGAAATAGCACAGGATGTCTGCTGACTTCACAACCTCTGGTGAACGCACATGATCTCCCCTGTAGGAGGTGTCTTGTCATTGTCGCGACGTTCTCCCAGTTTCCAACCTGAATTTGTTCTTCGCCAATCGGTAACATCTCCTAGCACTGACATTCCTTGTAGTTACAATCCCTCTCCTGGCTGTTCACCCACTCATGTGAGTGGGAAAAGCAGACATCTCATTTCAGCCTTCTATTTGCTTGGTTAAATAGACCAAGTCATAAAAATCTGCTGTAAGCGCCCACTGCCAGCACCTCGCCAGCAGCTGTGTCCCACACCTATCCTGGCAGCACCAGCTGCAGACTGAGCTCTCCTGAGCGCCCCCAGCTCCCTCACACAATAGATCTTCAGTCCTCCTTGAAAATGCCTTCCTTTCTTCAGGGCCTTGCATTACGTACGCCTTCATCGAGGCAAAGCTTTCTGTTCCTTTCTGCCGCCTCCAAGAGGAGTCCCATGTACTCAAGGCAAGGATTACGTACGCTGCGCTTTGTTCAAGCACATCTTCCCTGTTGCCGTTGCGCTGATCTTTCAAGTGTGTAAGATGCTATTTGATATAGAGATCTTCCCTGTGAATAAACCAGCCGTCTCATCAGCACAAGCAGTTAATACACAATTTTAGCTCACTGACTTTTCTTTAAAGGGTTGAAGTCTGCCTGATGGTGTTAAGGCATTATAAAAACACCCTCTTGAGTGAGGAAATGTCCAGAAATGTTGTCTAAAAGGCTCTGCTCTGAATATACACTGCCTGTGCAGAATTCTTCTCTGCAAGAAAACACCTTTTCTAAAAATTGTGAAGTATCTTCTGGAAATCACCTACCCTTGTTTTGGGTGCTCTCTATATTGCAGAAAATGACCACTATTAGAGATTTCATATATCTTATGCACAATTGGACATAGAACTCATATTCAACAATGTTCAGATGAAAAATAAATTATTTTTGTTTATTTTTCAGCACTGCATGTGGAATAGTAAGTAAACAACACTTCTAATTCTGTTTTGGTCACCTTTCTATTTGTTCTCCACTAAAAGAGGTTTCGACTTCTCACTTTGACTTTGTCCCTGCACAGCTTGAAAGAACTGATATTAGGTTCAAAGCAGACCTCAAAACATACCAACAAGGTCAAACCAAAACGAAAAATGAAAGACATCATTGCAATAGCTCCTCACTGAATATATATATATATATATATTGAGTGCCAAACTTGGCAGTTCTCAAAATCCATTATGGACAAATGAGCGCTCATTTAGGGAGCCATGAATTTTTTACACCCTTGTAACAACGCTAGGTTTCCCTCAGGGTTTGTTTTGAAGAAGAACATCCTTAAGAAAATGAATCAAAGGCTTCAGAAGGCTGTGCAGCAGAGAGGTTAACTATTATCTTCCCCAAACCTCCTTTTCAGCTATTTCAAGACTTTCATAAGTTTTAAGAAATTGCTTTAAAATGTTTTTAAGTATGTAAGGAAAATAGGAGATTAGAGACATTAAATAATGCATAAATATCAGTGGAAAATAACCCATTAAAACATGAATTACATTTTGAGTTTTCCGTATATTGTATTCTCTTCAGATTTTTCAAAGCAAAAAGGTACACTGCAACATTTATTCCAATACATTTTTAAGCACATGCAACACTGGTGTCCTATTTGTACAATGATTTCTAATGCTGTCCAAGAACCTTTACATTAAAAGCATACAAGAACTCACACACACGTGCATGTATTCCTTCGAGCATCAGTTGTGAGGAAAATGATTTTTTCCTTGAGAAACCAAATGTCAGTTCTGCAAGTACATTTGATAAATAATCCACCAGCTATTCTGAACTAATTCCTAATCTAGAAGCCTTGCAGTCATTTGCAGTTTGGATCTGAAATAGCTGTTGTTCATCAGATTGCAATGTTTGATTGAAATTATTCAAAACAGTCCAAGTTTGCAGCACTGGAGACAAAAAATACATTCTTATTTAAGAACATGCTCAATGCAGATGAAGGATCATATGGAGATGCTAACATTTAAAACATAAAATTGCTAAAACACAACCACATATAGACTAGAAAACATTGCACTTCTTTAAAGGTTTCTCATTCATTGAATACTTGGTAAAATTATACAGTCAGCCTTTTTTTCCGACTTAAATATTCAGGCCAACTTACAATAATAATAATAATAAAAAGCTAAAATGACTTATTGTAAAAGAATAACAATTGTTTAAAATACGTATTTTAAGATATTGCTCTGAGACTATGTCCATCACATTCCACTAGATGTCAGCGTTATAGAACCAGCTTCTTCAGACTACAGAATGAGTCCACTGCATTTATTTTTGTTACCTTGTCTTTGATACATAGTACATGTCAACTACATTAAAAACTAAGCGTATATTTATGGTAGTAAATTGAACCAAAAATAACAGTCTCATTTCATTGACCCTCCACTCACCCCTACCATTTACTGGATTTGAACAAAGGTCTTCAAATCAGTTTCGTGACAACGTTTTGAAGTGAGATGTAAATCATTTCAGTTTTTCTAACTACTTTTCCTAATGCAGAGATACGGACTTCTCCCTTTAGAAGACAGCACGATGAGCTCTTTGTGTCAGATACTGTAATTCCTGGAAGATAAAGCTCTTTGTGTTAAATACAGTGTAGTTGATCTATGCTGAAAATTATAAGGCACGCTATTTATTTTTTTAATCCCACATTCTGAAGTACTGTTACTATCTTGCTATTCTGGATGTCCCATCATAGCTACTGGTTTTTTCATGGTTTTGGACACAAGGAATGAAAGACCATGAAATGCATGAAAATACAAAAAAAAAAACAACAAAAACAAGAACAAGACAAAACACAACAATGTACACTACAACAGCAATGAGAAAATCTTCTAATTTCTTTGACCAACACAGCTTTAACAACTGCAAAGCACTCTTGGTGTTGCTCTGTAAATACCTGACTTTATTTAGATATGCAGGTGTTTATCACTGGATTGCCACAGTACCTGAAATAAAACAAAGGCTGTTTCCTTTTCTTTTTTCTTTTTTCTTTTTTTCTTTTTTTTTTTTTTCTGCTCTGTTTCTTAACAAAACAAAGCTGCCAAGTAATTTTGTTGGAAAAATATGAGTGAAATATTAGGTAACTACAAAAAAAAAGATGAACTAGAACAACATCTGAGGAAGAGAATAATAGTTAAGGAACATATGAAACCACATGGCAACAGTTCTAGGCATTTATTCCAATATCTTAGAAAAAAAAAAAAATCTTAATTGCAACACCATTTAAAGATAGAAAAAACAATTAAAGCAAAAGAATTTTTTTTTTTTTTTTTTTTTTTTTTTTTTTTTTTCCCACTTCAAACATGATTTATTCACAGTACAGATATGTCCTGCCGGTACATTTTTTAGGCACCAGAAGCACAAGTTCTGCTAAGGAGCACTGGTTCATCTCCTGCCCATAAAGCTTCTCTTGCCTACAAAAGTTCCAGCCCCCCAACTTTTCAGTGCCTTATTAAACTGCAGAACAGATCCACAGCTGCGTGCCTCATATGACCAGTAATACTAAGTTGAGAGCATGCATTCCCACACACATGCTCAGCAAAGAAAAAAAATTCAATGATTATTTGAAACCCACCTTAAGGCAAATAGATAAGTATTTTCTACCACCTGCTGAAATATTTTTACTTGTTAAATTTCAAACATGGATCTCAAACTCAGTAAATGAACTAGTGTGAAGCATAAAGAATGCTTTAACCAGAAATAAAAAGGAAGTGTTTTTTTCCTGGCAATAAATCAATGGTTTTGCTTTATTTCTATCTACATTTTGTTAAAGCATTCTATGCTCTTTCAATATACAACATCAGATTGCAAGTTCGGCAACTTTTTTTTTTTTTTTTTTTTTTTTTTTTTTTTTTTTAATAAAAATCCAGACCGTGTTCTCTGTTTGCAATCAGAACCACAACCTTAGTGCAATATTATATTTATTTCTTACAGTAATTTTGGTTGCCATACAAGAGTATTAAGGATTGGGGAAAAGTGCAAGTTACAGGAGCTTGATTTTTTAATCAGTCAAAATAAGAGGAATTAAAGCACAAAAATTACAGCAACATAGATAACGTGAACACAAGTTGTTACACAAACTATAGCGAGAAACATATTAATATCTAGAAAAGAAAAGAAAAAATGTAATGGAAAAATTATCAATATTTGTGGCTCATACACATAATCATCGCCAGATCAACTGGGTAATGCTTTTTAAGAACTGAGAAAAAAAAATCACTATTTTTATTAACTTAAGTACCACAAATAATTAACTTTTGTGATATGTAAATTCTGTAAATCAACAGTCACATCTAGTCATTTTATAATATATGAATTCAACTTAAAATGTTCTCAGACACCTAGGGAAAGGAGTCTGTGCAGTTATACACAATTTACATCTTGTAAGATTTTGGTATTGTATACACAAATATTACAGAAACTAGGCATGTAAATGCAATTTATTTAAATTACAGTATATAAACAAAAGTTGATCCTAAAACCCAGAATATCATAACGTATTTCATAGATCTCTAACAACTTGTTTTTCACTATCATAGTAGCATGAAATAAATGGGTCTTCTTTCCTCCCCCCAACATTTCCAGACTGACGAAAATACTCGGAGGCAACGTCGTATCTGTTACTATTGCTTTCTGTAGCAAAATCATCAAACAGAGCTAGAGACCGATTCATCTTGGCAGAGGTGCATTTTATTGGTGAAAGTAGGTCCTCTCAGGTCTCATTACGTTTACTTTGAAAGACACAATGTAAAAATAAACTATTTCATTAGCTCTTTAATGTTTCAAACCTCTTCTCTGCTAATGGTATTGTACCTATGCTTTCAGTACCTGAAAAGATACACGAGCAAGAAACACACCTGTGTAAGAAAGGGATTATCATCAACTGTAATTTGCTGTGTATGTCAGCACTTGTTAAACTTAAATCCAACAACAAGATTGTGAGTAAAAAGCAGCTTAAAAGTCAACTTCTACATTGTCTTTTACTACCGTAGTTTCTAATGTATTTTCTGGCACATATTATAGAGGTAATATCAACTGTACCCAAAGAAACAAAAAAAGAGCATGGCATTAGTGGTTTATTTACTGAATTCTGTCATATCACCAAATGGAAGACAATGATGGCTAAATTACCATTTTTACACTTCTTAAAGTATCTGATGGCCTCAAGTTGCCTGTATTGACTATCTGAATGAGACTGTCATTTTCTACACCACCTATGGAAAAATGCAGTACTATTGAGAGTAAAATGCCTTAGTACTTGATTTTTATTACAAGGTTACTTGGAACTTTCAAATACAAATATAGTGTAGTAACAGATGTTAAGTCAAAAGATTTGTTGTTCCGTAAAGGGGGCAGGAGGCTAAATAAGTTGTTTTTTATGAGTATCCAATGCATTGGTAACTATAACCACTTTTGAAGAAATATTCATCCTCCTTTGTAGAAGTTCTAGCAAAGATAGAAAATATAACACAGCTCTGCTGGTTCAGATGCATCCAAATGAGGTTGATTTTAAAAAGGTCAAGACTTTATAATTATTCCACAGAAATAGTATTAAACCACAAAAGTTTTTTTTTTGTTGTTTTTCACTTTCTAGCACTGAAGTGGCACAAAGGCTGCCCAGTAGACCAGCCACTTATTTTCTTAAAATATTGTGCTTATAAACTATCTGTACAACTATTTAAACTTGCAGTAAAGAAAGATATTTAAAATGCTAAACTTTATGTACTCATACTAGGGCTGTTGCAGACCTAATTAGACACTTGTTCGTGAGCAAAAATAATCACAATAAAAAAATTAGAGATAGGCTGGACCATATGAAGGACCATATCAAGGAAAGAAAGTTCAGGTACCTTGCAAAATGTAAGAGAACCTGAAAGTATGGTAGGTAGGCAGTCTAGCCATCCACACACAATTTACCCACCTTGAACAGCTTGAGTATTATGTTAATAAAGACCTACAAAACTCACAGATATTAAGAGGTGTTAATTACAAGGGGAGGTCAAACATGCAGAGAGAGACTTGTTAACTTAAAAAAATAAAAAAATAAAAAAAAAAAATAAAAAAAAAAGTCAGATTGACCAAAACTATGTGTTCCCCCCTGTGCACTGAAGTCTCCTGGAAAGCTCTTGGGCTCACCACCCAGCCAATGCTCAGCCACAGCGCCAGGTTTGGAGCGGGGCACACTCTCTGCTGCCACCCCGCTGGCAGCCATGCAAGGAGATCACGGGAGGCTGACGGGAAGTGTTCAGCTCCCTGTGAAGTGCTCTGTCTGCTGTCCTTGTCAAGAAGCCAATACTTGTTAACAGTGATAAAAATGAGAAACTGGATACCTACCAGTTCCCCTGGCCCCTTAACATGCACACGCTGGGACAATATAGACCTCATTCCATCTTGGCATTAGCTTTTTTTTTTTTTTTTTTTTTTTTTTAAACTTGTTCATTTTTTTAGCAGGCTGAACTATTTCCATTTCTGCTAACAGGCTGAAATCCCTCTCTTAAAACACTGGCAACCTTCCCATTGACTTCAATGGGAACATTCATCTATCTTTTTATTCTTTCTCCAAAAATTTCTTCAAAATAGCTAAACACTTACCACTCACTGAATTAAACGGTATCACTCAGGGTTCAGCATATTTGTGTATCTGACTCTGAAGTCCAAAAGGTGCCTCTGTACACTTTTTTTTTTTTTTTTCTTTCTGGCTTGTAGAGTTCATATTGCAACTTAGCAGTAGTTTAGCTGGTTGAAAACTGGGGTCTCAGGTTCAAACTAGCTTCATTTTATTGTACCTCTAAGTGAGCATTACTTCTCAGTTTTTATGAAACTTCTGCATCGTCTTACAGGTCACATCAATGGAGCATGTGTTGAACTTGTTCTGCCACCTTGGAAGAGTGCTAAGTATAACTGCAGAAATAAAGAAATACCAGGTAAAACAGAGCAAGGTTACCTTTGAACTAATTCCAGCAGAACAACCAGCTTCTCTGCCAACAAATCAGAGAGCTAAACTAGTAAAAAACAGTAATATGAACTCCTGTACCTGTCACAATAGTGTGCCTCTGCTAACAAAACCAGATTTGAGTGGTAATGAAGCAATCTGTCCTCTTAAAATAAACTAAGGGTTGGGGAAGGAAGCCTGCTGGGAGACTGAATGAATGTCAAGAAGAGAATACAGTGCCTTTCAATTTTAAAAAAAAAGAAAGAAAAAAAAAAAAAAGCTTGCAATTTTAAGATGAAAGAAAACTGGTATGTAATGGTTCCAGCAGAAGGGTATTATCAATAGATGGTAATATTTTTAAAGTTAACAATTTTCTCTCTCTCTCTCATATCTCCCCACAACTTTGAAATAAAATGGCCCCACTCGTGTACATATTTAGACTTATGTTTGGGCATGTAGCATACAGTCTGCATTACCTGAGTACCAGGAATTAAACTGTTTCCCCCCCCCTAATTTTGCTGGCACTCGCAGACAGACAAGGCATTTGGGGTATTTCAGTACCAGCCCATCTCTAGTTATCAACAGAAGTTTGTGAGGCAAAATAGCTATTCTTATCTGTCCAGCAGCTGTTTCAAAGCTCTTTCTATGTTCATTCTGTGCCCAACTCTAGTCACTCCAAGGTCTATCAGATCTTCCTTTTGTAGATTTGGTAAATGAGTGCCATCTATTTCATTGTCCATGAATGTTTCTTTATGTTCACCTAAGTTTAGACTTTCCAACCAATCTGCCACATCTGGTTTAGTCCACAGGTGGACAGGCTTAGTTGTAAAAGGCTTATTTGAGATTGGCTGTTGTAATATTGAGGGAGAAGGAGACCTGCTGCGCCCTGTGGTCAAGCCAAATAAGTCCCCAGAAGGGGGCTGGCTGGGTAGGCTAAATACATCGGACAGAGTTGGAGAAGGAGATGAAGCTGAAGCAGAAGCAGTCAGAGGAGCAGGCATGATGTCTTTATTAATCTCTGTTGGTGAAACCACAGGGCTTGGAGCATGTCTTGCTCCTGAGGTCCTACTGTCATAGTCTGGGGACCTGCTCTGCAGTGTGATCGGCTGGCTGGTTCCAGGTCGGACAGTAAAAGTGATTGTTGTACTTCGTGTACCTGAGACAGTACTCATGACTTCTGTGCTCCTGAAATTGTAAACAGACACAGAAAGTTAGACACAGCAGCTACAAGCTGAACGTTTGTCCATATCAACACGAGGCAAACATGGCTTTGGAATGTTAGAATACATACATATATATATATATATATTAAAGGAGCAATATCAGGTTAAAAGTACTAAGACAGCATCATTGAATCTTTCCCATAAAACAATAATAAATGGTAAGCCATAGATTACCTTTGATTACCATAGATTACAAAACCTTTGCTTATGAGCAGTTCAGAAAAAGACCTTTCAGAGCACATTCTTCCTTTTTCAAGCTACAACAAATTGACTCATGGCTAAATGAGAAACACCATCTGTAATAAGCACACGGGCACTTTGTGTCACCTGTGCAGCGCAATCAGGAGTGATCTTCCTTGGATTGCATGGAGAGGTGAGTCCTTCATTTCTGTTTTAGCCTGTCAGTCCAACACACCGCAAGGTAACATAGCTAATAATAGTAGCTATGGAAAGTATTGGAAGCATATTATTAGCTCAGGTTTTGGGTCTTTGTGCATCTATCTACTCAGTAAATTTTTGTGTGTGTGTTTGTAATCCTATTCACTCACACAACATGCTCCCCAAACTCCTCCTATTTCCCCTTCTGCTCAGCTGATCTTTTCATGCTTTAAAAATAAAACTCTCTTCTAAGGTTCCTAATAGGACTTTTGTGTCTTTTTTTTTTTTTTTTTTTTTTTCTGAACAGAAATTATACTTTGGCACTTTCATTAAAAAACTAACGGAGACAAAATTCTTATTCTGTGTGCCCAGGGGTGATGTGGTTGTAATCAAGTCACTGGCACCTATCTCCTGCCTAAAGGAAATTGCAGATTACAGACTAAACGGACATGAAACTGGCTAACTGTTGCTGAGGCTGCCAGGGTGGGTGAAGGAGAAGACAAGCCTACTTTTGTCTGGTGGCCACAGAACAAATTTAGAAGCAGAAGATCCAGGTTCAGGTCTACTCACTTTATACAATGCTTAATCCCACAGCCCTTACTTTTCATGGGAGAATTCTGCCGGGCAGTCTGCGCACTACAGGATCATCCACTGAACTTCTTCCACTCTGGTGCCTTAGGCTCCAGAGTTTTTCAGTTTTAAAATACCAATGAGGGACACCTTCAGCCAACTAATTTCATGCATTTCCTGACCAAAGGATTTATTTATCCTTGAAGTGATGCCACAGACTCCAGAAGATGACCTGGAGGATGCTGTGGGTAGATTTCTCACAAAGACACTGACTGAAGACCTCTTTATCTCAGTGCCAGACTGTCCCCAGGCCTGACCGGCCTAGAGCAGAGCGGAGGATGACTTTGGTGCACAATGGCAGATACAAATGATTTTATTAATAATGCAAACTCACCACTGTGCAGAAATGATCTCACAGAGCCAAAGAAAGAGTGTGGTTCTGGAGCCCCCATCTTTAAAGTGCTGTTATGGAAGAAGCTGGGGTCTTCATTCAGCAGTCATTCAGCTCTTCCTGAATGACTGCTTAAAGATTTTGTGTTAACGGCCAGGAAATGAAGTACCAAAAATTATGCAGCAGGGGTCAAAACTCTCTCTGGGACATGTCCCTCACCACTAGATCAGCTGTGAGCTCCTGTTATAACTGTGAGCCGCTCTCATGGTCCTCTGTCCTAGAGAATCATGAAGGCTTTGCCCCTGCCTGCAAGAGCACTGGGACTGCTGGGAAGGAGGAGATGGTGCGTAGGGTTAGCCTGTCTCACTGGGTTTGGTTCTCAGTGCAGTGTAATTTTGAATGTCCATAGAAAGGGAGTGACTGGACTTTGGTTGCCCACATCCTGACTAAAATAGTGGTTAAAATGTTAATTAAAAAGATGGGGTGCCAGCACTTCCTCAAAATCTATCCTAACCTGCTATCCCTGTGAGCTACTCATCCATTACCCAAAAGAAGAAATGTAGGCAGCTCACCTGGGGCCGTGATAATCGGCTCTTAATCCCTTTCTCTTATTTGAGCCTTACTGCAGTCACAGTTACTCTTGTAAGACCTGGTAGCCTTGAACTGGAGACTTTCTTCAGCATTTCCTTGGTTTGCTGCGGCCTGTTGTGAGCCCTCTCCCTACATACTCCCTGCATCACATCTGGGGTTGCAGTGCATAATTAACAAACCTAGACGTCAGGTAACCTACAGCACTGCCACACTGAGCTTCAGAGCACGCTCATATCACAGCAAGTCTCATTCAAATCAGGCTCCAACACTGTGTTATTAGAAAAGCACTAAGAATAACTTTCTGGAGAACGTACATGTTATTCGCATGAGCAATCCCACTGATTTCCCACAAGTTGTTCCATATATTTCAATGGGAACAGGGGGATCTTTTTGAGAGTTGAAAGATCAGTACTTCACTGAAAACACAGTAGGAACAATACTTTCAGCACTTACGTCTTTGTAATTTAAAAAAGAAAGGAAACACTTGGCAAGGTTTTGAGTGCTTCCCGTGATTTGTTTGGAGCTTAATGGCTTTCATTGTCTTCCAGGGCTAGAGCTAAGCCTTCTTACACATAAAACTCTATGGCAAGAAACTATTAAATTCTACTAACCAAGGGGAACAAATTATTTCTACCTACTTAGTATTAGGAGTCTCACACACAAAGGCATGATATAATTTTAAATCCAAAAAACCCTTGCTTTGAAAAAGGTTGGGATAATATTGCCCTAGTGATTGAAAGAAGGACAGGATGAGTTTTGCATAAATGTGGAAATTTCTCCCTATCTCTTTATTTCCAGTGACCCTTTTACTTAAACTTATTGCAATTATGATAAATTATAGTTTTGTATTCATACCTTTCATGGCAATATCAAACAGATGATGCAAATTTCTCTTCTATAATGGTAGACACTGGCAGATCATTTCTGTTACCTGACTAACAGCTCCAGGTTCGGTCAGGTACATCTGCTTTGTAACTCATTTCTGCCGCTGCTTCCCTGTATGGTTCATTTCACAGACTCCCTGTACATCCTTGTTCAGGAGATCATTTTCACTATTCCCTTAAATAAACTACATTAAGCCTCTAAAACAAAATCCCCCAAAGTAAACCGTGTGCTCTTATTTTAAGCATTCTTTAGACTAGTGTTACCTAACCTCAGATGCACAGGCAGTAACACTGGGTGAGCAAAGGCTTTGCTCTTTGTGTCAGCCTGGATCAGAGCAATGCTTCTCATGGCTACAAACAGTATTAAAAGGTCTGCGGGCACCTTCCTCTCCTCGGACCATGGGTTCAGGACTACTGACTATTAAAATGTGACTCTGGAACTATGATAAGAAAAATATTTTAGCTGATTAATGAGGTTTCAACACCAGCTCAGTTTATAGCCACACCAGTACTCAATCTAATAGAAATGTTAACCCTTTTATCAGAAAGCTTGGGGCACTTCATTAACAGACTTATTCCTACGGCAACACACCTCCTCTGAGGAGGTTATTAGCTGTTCTGCACACTTGGGAATACAGACGAGTTTGTGAGTCAGTACACGTCCCCACTGCTGCCACAGCAGTCCTATTTAGGACTAGTTTTACAGTAACCAGCTGAAGATCAGAGGAAATGTAACCACAGCAACTTGAGGTCACTGCTGCCTGCAAAATTACTCAGCAACCTGCAAAACCAAGTTTGTGCTCTGTTCCCGGCTGCAGTGCTCCAGCTGGCTCTGCGGCTGGCTCTGCAGCCTTCACAAGGCAGACAGCCTCATGAAGGTCATGCGAGCCTGCTGAAGCCCACAGTTACATCTCCAGCCTTCCTGTCCTAACTCTTTTATTCCAAGATTCTTTTTCCCCTTTTCCCCCTTGTTTCACTTGCCATATCAAATCCAACATGCTACAGAGACTGCTGTACTGTGACTGTAATCCAAGGACAAAATACGTGCCTTTGTGCAACTCCTATCCATCCCAAATTACATTTTTTGACATCTACAGTCCAGTCTGTGATGCAGATGCAGCCTTGAAACTATCAGCTGTCCTGCATTTTATGGATGGCTGGTATCCTGGTCAGTAAGGGGGCAAGTACATTCCAGCTGGAGAGCAGGCATGTTTGTGTTGTGCTGTGGGTTTTCCAGATTTTTAATAAGAGCAATTTTGGTATGCTTTATTTGATCATCTGTTATATTAAACATATTAAATCCATATTAAAGCTGCCTAAACCCAAATTTCATTTTAAAAAGGTGAAAAGTCTGATAATTATTTTAAATAAAATTTGCCCTATTAGAATCAGCATATGGTACTAATTTGTAAACATTTGCTGCTGTAAGACTGCACTGATGGCAATGCCTATTATGCTGTCTCATATTAAAACCACAATATATAATTCTTATGTCTCCAAGTAGAAAAGCCATCAACACAGCTTGTAGGCAAGAAATTCTTTTAAATTTTAAATTGGATTTGCAGGATTCAAATTTACTGTTAACTTAATATCAAATGCAAATCAGTGAAAGATGGCATGCTGCAATAGGTCCTAGGAGCCTCTCATCTAAGAAAACAACCAACCAACCAACCACCACCACCACCACCAAAAACAACAACAACAAAAAACCACCACCAATAAAATCCCCAAATAATTACACGCTCATGAGAGCTGTTTTATTCTGTAACTTGCCAAAAAACTTGCTCTCTCTGACAAAGCTTTTCCACTGTTTTGGAGAAAAAAGCTTAAGAGAACCAGTGAGAGAAAAGAGACGCTATACAGAGGTACTGTGGGAAAATAACTTTTCACAGATTTCTGAGAACATGCAAAACTGAAACTCTGCCTTCATCTCTTGTAATATTTTTACTGTATTTTTGGATTGTCAAAGGAAAATTGCCTGGTAGGAAAGAAAGACAATAATCGTCTGTTTTGGGGAAAGATTAAGAACAAGCATTGATGTGATGACTGGCAGGATACAGAGCTTCTTATAATAGCATTATTTAGTGAGAAGAATTGAGAAATGGTTAGTGTCTGTTGCAGGTAACGCTGTTCATTTGAAGCGAGGAATAATCACTAAAGGTCTCTGGGAGGCTGTTCAAGACCAACAGTTTTGATGCGAATGGCACAACTATCTGGAAGCAGGCAGCAAGGGCAAGGTGCTGATGAGGGGCAGAGGACCAGGAGGTGGCCTCAGCCCTCTCTAATTGGAGAGCTGGAAAAGAAAGGTCAAGGCAAGCTGGACAGAAAAGGGAAAATCTCACAGCTTCCAATGAGGAAAGATTATCAGTTACCACTGCTGCACAGCTTGATTAATTCAAGGATTAGTTTGTCTTTATTTTAAACCTCACATAAGCATGTAAAACTGCACTCCCTTTCCCCCAGAAAATACCCTAAAAAAATCCAGCAGAATTTTGGCACATTTGAGAAACAATGTCCCCTATTTAGGCGTCTAGGCATAAGTTCAGGAATCTACTCTTAGGTGCTCATGTTATAAAAACCTTTGTCCATATTCGTCCAATGTGTCATATTTGTCCAATGAAAAGTGGCTTTTATTTCAGCTTGAGGTTACATCCCTTACATTGTTCTGGAATGGCTACCATTTCTGGATTAGGATGATCTAATCCACATTTGTATCAGAGTCAACATCAGAATTACTAAATTGCAGTAATGAGTGAGCATTAAAAAGAAGCAGAATGCACAACATACTCTATGCTTTATTGTCGTCACTTACTTCATGGCACTTCAGCATGACCCTCTTCTGACAACAGCAGTCATGAGAGCAAATAAAAATGACAAAATGGAATGACTGAAACTGCAAAAATTACTGACAAAGTAAGCAATCCTGTGAAATTGGCTGACAAATGGTTAACAACATGAAGCAAAGCTAATGGGACAATATTAAACTGAAAAATCAAGGCTTGAGAATTATTCCACAAAATACACGTTTCATAATCTGTGAAATCTGGAGACATTTTAGAAGAAACCAAACGTACGATCAGTCCCCATGCAGGCCTCACTGCTAAGTTCAGTTCTGCCTTACCTGTTTGTGAAAAAATGTGAACTTTTCCAGATAAGAAACCCCTTAGAGATGCACAAAAGCCCTGACCATAGACAGTTTCACCTTTAAAAAGGTTGGCTATGCCAACACAGTACAGGTTATTTTTCCTAGAGGACTTGATCCTGCGTGGTTAAGCATACTTCACAACTCCCATGTTTGCAGTGAGTGCTTCTCACTACCAGGAGTGACGCTCAACCTGCCACAGAGGCCATGGGATGTTCTGCAAACACAGGTGGAGAAACATGAGCACCATTTAAAATATAAATAGCTCCTCCCTACAGCAAAGTTATCGATCATTTTGGTATGGTGGTGGCAGAGAGCAGGAGCAGCGGCTGTTCATTATTCCTTATTAGTACACGGGAGCGGTGGCAGAAGGATGATGTTTGCACTGGGGGTTGTGTTTCTTCTCCTTCGCAGCCATGGGGTCTATTTTGCGTTAATCACGCTGGTGTTATTCAGTCCATCTTGCAGGCTTCCACTTGATCATTATGTCGCTAAGCAACTGCTGGGTTCACAGACAGAACGAGCACTCATCTCTTAACCTGATAAAAACCCTGCAGTAGCCTTGTCCCCCTGTCTTTTATCAGCTCCATATGCAAGTCTGTAGCCTCTCGAGTGCCTTTATAGCACTGCTGCATTTATAGCTTACCTGTCATTGATGCTGTTATGCTTCCCCTCCTCTCCACCTGGCTCGCAGAGTGCAGGCACCTCTCTGGGCTGCACTTTTAAACCTCTGCACCCCTGCGTGTCCAAGCCCAGGGGCAAGAACTGCAACCAGAGGTCACCACTGGAGCCTGAGCTCTGGATATTTGGCTCAGGTAGAGACCCGTATCCAAATGTCCCGAACCTTTCCAGGAAGGAAGGCTGGGCAGAAATGGAGGAAGCGATGGTCAGATGTTGTGGTCTCTGATTTGAGAGCCTGACTATGTGGACAGAGCAAATAAAGAATTGTATCACCAGGAATAATCTCCAAAATTTCTTAAAGCAGATCATGGCCAAAATCAGGAGTGGGATTAGCAAGCACTCATTCAAAAGCTCTGGTTCAGAACCTTCTGATCAAGTCCCTCAGTTATACTTGTATTAGCACAAACTAAGCAAATACATCCTTCCACTTTTTCCTCTTTTTCCTTCCCTACCAGTCTCCTCTTGCCATCCCACGGCTGGTCACTGCCACTGAGAGGCAGATGGTTTCCAGCCAGGCATTTCCATGCTCTATTTAAAAATCTTGAAGCTCGGTGTCTCCATAAGAACCATGGCAAACTATAAATACACAGTGTAGAATTACTGCTAAACCAATGTACAGTGAAAAGAAGCTAGATAGGGTCCTTTCTTAATGTAATAATTGAGAGAGAAATTCTGCTCAGCACTGTAAAACAGTCTCTTCATAATCCTCATTTATCAAAAACATATAAAGATCTATTTCATGGGTATCTCTAACAAGCCATTACCAAACTGTCTACAATTTAATTCACCTCTATGCTACCCTGACGGTGCACTTGCCGTGACTGAACCACATTTGTATGTCTACTGGCTGTAGAATAATAGCTTCTAGAGATACTTAGAACGGGTACCTGGGTGAAGCTTCATATATTTCACAATGAAAAAATACATATTTCATTTTTGTCAGGCTCCTAGTGCTATGAACAGAACCCAAGCGAGCATGTGAACAACGTTACTATTTATAACACTTCCCATGGCTTCTATTTGGTCGAAGGATATGAACAGATATATGCATTTTTTTATCACTTTTCTTTAATTCAGAGGAATCTTTGTGTTTTGAGAGCTAAAATTCCTTACTCCCCTTATAATGCTACCTCACAGAAAAGGGCAACAAGCTCTACAATTGGCTGGCCTAGGTTTTACGGTACTAGAAAAAAGTCATGAAACTGTAAGAATTTTAGCTTTACAATTTAAATATTAACTTTAATACTTTGGCAAGATGGTATTTCCTGATCATAATATATTACGACTTTGTAAAAAATTGTGCCAGTCATGCGATTGGGCTAGAAAGGCTATAATTTATTTATCTTTTTTAAAGGTAAAGTAGGAGTAAAAGCAGTAAAAATAAGCCTTTGTCTGGGAAGCATTTACCACACATCCATCACTTTTGTGTGGGTACCTTCAAGAACAGAACTGAAACTTAATGCAGGCAGTCCAGGGCATAAACTTATGCAATGCAACACAGACAGAAGTCGGAGCAATTTCTCCCCGGTGCTAATGTTGCCATGACCCCTTGAGGGCAGGTCCCAGCCTTGCTGCAGTGCAGGCAGGAGCTGGGCACCAGCACTCAGGTAGACACCAAGTAGCCAGCCACGGCTGCTGGACAAATCACAGCTCTGATTCTGCAAGTCAGCATCTCACCTGACATCCCTCTACCTCACTCCTGGTAAGACAAAAAGGAATTTCCTGCAGCATGTTTGAAAAGAGATCTCAAATATCTGTAGATAGTTGGATCTCTTCTGCTGCTGCTGACTTCTTATGCCGTTTAAATAAAACCCCAAGTAGCCTTTTCTGATCCTTTTTAGTATCTTCAATCCACCTAGTTAGCTGGAGCTGAATTAAAAAATAATGTAATCGCATTAGTTTTGAAAACAGAGAACAAAATACAGCTGTCTTACCTTCCATCTACACATCTACATTCATATACCTCTGAAAGCATTTCATCTATGACCAGATAGCAGCCAGCAGATCTACTGCTCTATTTCACTGTCAACTTTTCTTATTTATTACCTCGTAGGTCTTTCAGGATTGTTGTATCTCAAGATCCTCTCCCGAGTTTGCAAATACGCACATTTGGGCAAGCTTTTCAGGAAAGAAGTAGGATTTCAGCTAGATTTAAATAATTCTTTGCATTTTTTGCTTCCAAATGGAGTCTCTATTTCCATAACGAAGACTATGCAATTTGCCAAAGTTGAGTTACAAGAATTAATAAGATTAAAGGACAGAGAAGCAAAATGATTTCCTATAGCTGTCCAAGTCAGATTTTTCTCTAAAATGTAATATATATGTGATGACTTGCTTACATGACAGTTTGTTTTTCTCCAAGAAATAAGTTTTTCCTTATTTTTTCTGCAGCTTTTGTATCAGTTTAAATTTCTTTCCACAAAAATAAATAAATAAATAAATAAAAGAGGTAACTATTTGCTTCCACTTCTTATTTTTCTCAGAAATACAGTACTCTGAAGTATTTACTGTACATTGTAGTTGCTTGCCTCAGTTATTTTCTAATAAAATCTGATGATAAATATCTTTACTGATGATGATAAATACCTTTGATGATAAATATATTTACTGTATCCTGGAAATAACTATCAATCTAAAATATACATGATAATAAATATATCAAACATATGAAGTCAGAGGCAACACGTTCATATGGCTTAACAAGAAAGACGATCAAGCCCAAGCAAAAATAGTGTTCTTGAACATAGTAAGAATAGTATGAATTGAAACTGTCAGAGACGTGCAAGAAAAGACTTATGTAAATTCAAGCCTAGTGTACAAATGTTGATTTTATGATTGCCAGAGGTGTTATCAAATTTAAATGGTTCATTTGCTGTGGTAACTTTGTTCAAAGATGGTCTTCATCAAGCAGCCAGTATATATATATTTTTTGTACCATTTAATCAAGAACTACTGGACAGGAATTCCAGAATTCTGGCATTTTTCTTCCACCCCTTCATTCTAGAAGATGTATAACCTCCATACCTCCCTGTCAGCAGTTTAATGACTTACATCTTGCAGAAAATAATGTAATTACCTGACTCTGAGGCTTGCGATCACACTGTTTTCTGAATGAGCAATCATTTGCAATTAACAGAGTCACCCTTTTGCTACATGCAAAACATCTTTATGCATGCAAAGAATGCCCCTTTTCAAAGGCCAGGTTATTCATTACCCAGCAGAATATTTCTATTTAAAGTTGCTTACATGGTATCTTTTTTAACAAATTAAATCAGCACTACATTTCTGCAAAAAAAATCTATTTCTCTGGAGCAGGCCAGGCCAAACAATATGTGATACTTCAGTAAAAGGTCCATTTAACGAATGTATATAAGGCCAAACTATTCCATGCCACAGAAAAGTAATACCATGGGATCTTAATAAAATGAACAAAATCTCCCTTTTTCCCCCTTAATTTTGGATTTCATAATATTTATATCCATATTCAACACAAATGTGACAACAATTATTTGTGCATTTACCTAATGGTGCTTGACTACTGTAACTTAGTTTTTCTCTAAGTACCTTTTGATACCACTTCTATGAAGATGTGTCACCCTGCACTAAAAGGATGGTACTGTTGGGAGAAATGAGCCATGCTCTTGAACCTGTAAACGTCACAGACTATTCACTAGCAAATTGGGACAATAGAAAGTAAGAACTTACATCCAATAATACTGAGTGCCAAAGATGATAAATTAACCATTTAGCAAAAACATGAACAGTGCAAAGTGATTTCAGTGAGTAATTTCCTAAGACAGATTTATATTTCATGATATGGTAGTGTATCATGATAAATATCACGATATGATTATTAGATATACCAGCATGAATCAAACATCAAGCAGTGAATGTGAAGTAAGCCTGAACAAAAACACTTTTTTACCTGTTTGAAGACAAAATAAGTTAAGAATCTGAACAAAAATTAAATTATCACCACATTTTAAAAGAAAAAAAAAAAAAAAGAAGAAGAAGATCTACTTAAACACAAATCTTAGTAACTCGTGTCAAAACAACTGATAAGATTGTGGAAACTGTCTCTGAAATTTGGGAATACCAAAAAGCTCCTATCCTATGTTGTAGACTACAGAAACATTGACAATGTAGGAAATTCTTCCCATCTGTAAAATTGTTTGTCATAGACTATTCATTAAACAAATATGTACAATAAAAGGTACATTCTTTAATCTGTATGATTTACAGGGGAAGTTAGTAAAGGCAAGAAAAGAAAGCAGGCTTTTATTATTAAATTATTTTGCTAATTGCATTTACCTTGTACTGAGACTTGCAGTTTTTGTTCCAGTAGGTGACTCCAATCCTTCCCCTGGCTTTGAGGATTTCTCTCTGTTCATTTGCTGGAGTATTGAGTTCAATTCACTAATAACATTAGCCTTTGGGCCTGAGAGAATTGGGCTTTTCACCTCCGTCACATCACCCCACAGCTTAGATGTCCTTTGGGGAACAACTTTAGCCATATTGGGCTGTGCACTGATTGGAGGTGGGGGCGGAGCGGGAGGAGGAATAACAAAGCTGTCTACAGTTTCTTCAATTAGCGCATCCTTGTAAAGTGCATTGCTTTTGTTGATTATGGGCTTCATTTTTGGCTTAGGAGGTACTGGGGGTTTGTCCACCAGAAATGTTTGCCCATCTGCATAGACTGTACAAGTATCCACGTTCTCACCCCCTTCTGAGGATAAGGTAGAGATGCTGGACACTGTTGAGATAGTGCTGGTTGTCTCTAAGTGATGGTCACTACTACTCCGACTGTCTACCTCCTCAATCCCAGAGTCAGTGACGTTGTCAAAGCTGTCAGGGGGTGGCAAAAAGGAGGCAGGCAAACAGTTTGAAAGACCCACTTGCTTTTTACTGTCTAAGGAATTTGTTGACTGGCTGGGGGCAAATGGCGCGGGTGAAGGCGTGCCGTTTTTTCTTTGCTTAATCAAGTCCGTTAGAGCTGAACCGGGAGCTGAGCGGTCGTCGGGGATATCAAAGCTGTTGGCGAACTCTAAGGGGGGTGGTAGTGGCTCAGTAAAAATAAATTCTTCATCGATATCAACTGATGCTAAGGGTGGTGGGGGGATGCGGAATGGCAAGATGACTGGGTCGTCGACAGAGCTCGCTGCTACGATGGTTTTGCAGGGAGATGCCGGTGGCTCAGGTGCAGCAGGCACATCCAGCTCACTTTCTGCTTCCTCACTTCCCTCTGGCCTCTCTGGTGGGGAGTTTTCAGGGTTTGGTTCCATTTCAGCTCTTTTTTCCTCTTCGTCTTCAGGCGCATCATCTGACTTTGCTGTGTCCATGGTATGAACCATTAACAAGCCAGCTGACTTCTGCTGTGAAGTATCCACAATGTTTATCAACATGTTTTTCTTCTCTTCAGCCTTCTTTTCTTTCCCTGCATCTGTTTCATACTTGTTCTCAGTCTCCTGCCTTCGCAATGGCCCGCGAGTATTTTGCCTAGTGACAGTAGCAGTAACAGGAAATGTCGTTTCAATATTGGGTCTCAGCTTTGTATCGATGTAAAGTGGTTTATTAAGGTCAGGCTTAACAGTGTCCCCTTTGCCTGGAATCTGCTGTGTTTGTTCTTTCATGGCTCTGTCCCTGGCAGAAAGAGCGAGGGCTAGTGGTGAGTTTGGATCTAATAGCTTTCCTGTGACTGGGTGAACGTAGTTATCTGGGCTGGATGCATTCGTGGGCTTAGCTGCCACTGTACTGTTTTCAGTACCTTTTGTTTTGGACGAAGCGTTTAATGTCCTTGAATCACTTTGATTGCTGGGTTCACTGCTATTAAAAATATTTTCAGGCTCTCTAGGTGCAGGAATTGGAGACGGTGACATAAGCTGTCTAAAGCCATCTTCACTACTAAACATTGCTTCATCAGTAAATTTAGATTGCCTCATACGTGGTGTTGGTGGTGTTAGCCCAACATCCTCATCTCCTAGGTCTGTGGAAAGGAAGGCTGGAGAATTACGCCTTGCCTCCAGCCGCTTTTCCCTGTCCCTTACTGCTCCAGCAATGGCTGCTGCAAATGGACTGCTGACACCTAGGCTGTCATCGGGTCGGAGTTGCCCAGGTTGCTCTGAAGACTGAGGATCGATTTCCATGCTGCTCCCTTGGCTGCTCTTCCCACTGCTGCTGGTGGACGGCTCTTTCACAATAATTGTCGGGATTGGAATAGAGCAGGTCTTTTCTGGACTGTCTTCAACATTGGATTGTTTCACCAGCATCCCCTTCCGCCTCGCTGGTTTGGCTGGCACGTAAACTGCTTTGCTTGCAATCTTCCCGACCTCAGAATACGGGTTTTCTGGCATCTGACCTCTCTTGTTCCTGAAATTCGCCTGAGATGTGGCACTCCGACTGTACAGATCCTCAGAGTCCAGAGAGTAGCGGTCCAGTTCTCGTCTGTAATAGATCCCTTTGTCCCTTATCATAGTTCCCACATTTTCAGGCCTAACCAAAGAAATTTTTGCACCTGAATTCTGATTAAATGGAGGTTTAATAGTTCCATAGCTCCTTGATGTTGGGGATTTGGGAGAGTTGTATAGAGAGGGAGAAGGTGGTGGTGGTGAAGGTGGTAAGGACTGTGGTGGTGGTGGGATATCTTCAGAGGTGTCAGGCATTGAAAGACTTCTGGTAAACTTCAGCATAGGAGGAGCCAAAAACTGCCGTTCTTCCTCTGTTATTCCTAAGAAACAGAAAGTATATATAAAATAATGCCTTCCTTTGCAATGCCTCATATTGCGTTATTTTTGTATCCAACCTAAAATGCTAAGGCACATTTCACATGAAGCATATGTGCAATTATGAAAAGGGTCTTTTATCTCATTCCAAACATAAGCATTTTTGCTTGCTGAATTTGCTGAAACCCAGATGCCAGAATTCAAAAGAATACTACAGAATTTTAATTAAAATGATCATTGATATGTAGGCAAATGTTTGGGGTTTATGTATCATCAAGGTAGCTGTAGAGAAGCAAATTTTCTTTGAACATTATTGAACAGGGAAGACATTTGGTGCAGAAGAATACCTTATGTCTGTCCCTAGCACTTTCTAAATGTACAAAATTATGCAACTTAGAAACCTAATGAATTTTTAAGAGGCACTGAAGCTTAGCAAAGGAACTAAGAAGATTCTGTTGGGGAAAAAAATCATAATGTTTTATTTCAAAGAATGTCATTATATTATTACATACAGCTTTTAACATAAATAAACTTGGTAATATTGGGATAATTTAGATGGCCAATTTTACATCATCCTAATGGGTTCCTAAATTGAGAAGTATCACTTCTAAGATTATTATAATGAACAGAACAAGCTCAAGTTTGGTCTACTCTGTTCTTTTTTTTTTTTTTTTTTTTTTTTTTTTCTCTTTTGTACAACCATTTATTGACATCATTTGGAATGAAAAGGAGGTGATTTTTATTCCTTTTGATCAATAGGGATTTCTTTGTAAACTACACAGCATTACAATACTTTTGCCTCAATAGCAAAATAAAAATGAATAACATTTTGCCATAGGTAATGCATTGTAATAGGCTTGTACTGCTCTTTTTCTTCTTTCCTTTTTATTTTTTTCCCTTCTCAATAACGTTTTTTGTTAGAGGAAACATTCTAAAGAAATGAATCACATCATTCTACAACACTTGCCTACTGCCATTAAGGCAGAATGTGGAAATTATAGCAACTTAAACAAGAATTTCTTTTTCCATTAAATTTGTATAAAAAATAAGCAATCATTCACTGAGGTAAAGACATTGGAGAAACATGCTTTAAGAAAGAGATAAAGTTGCTAAAAGTATGTGATTAATGCACAGGTAAACTATGCATGAGAAACATTACCTATAGATTTTTGTCTTCTCATTGTACCCCGAGGTATACCCAGAAAAGGACCTTGAGGACTCCCTGGTACAGTGGGCGTCATCACAGCAATACCCTGTCTCTCATACATGGACTACAAAAAAGCAAATAAAAAAAGCCCAAGAGCATTAAAGCATGCAAGTCTTTTTCTCACAGGTAAATAACTCTTTTGTAAATCCACTAATCCACTACCCCTCTTACTTAGAATTTTTATGGAGAATAGTAAATCTGATATTCTTCTGGGAAGGAGGTGAGGAGAAAGGTAAGGCTGAGATTTGTTTATATGTTAAAAAAATAACAACAGCTGTAAGTGGAGGTAGGTGAAATCATTTACAAGGCAATATATTAAGTTTCCAGCACATTCTGTGTGCTGTAAGAAAAAGGAAGCCTAAGCAATTACATTTTGTTTCATTCACTTTCAAAAGCCTCGCACATACCATATAGGTGTTAACAATCGCTTTGTGCCAAGCTGTATGCCCTCTTCACTTCTTAGAAGCAGACCTACTCTTGGAGTCTTGCACAGACTCAAGGTGTCTTGTGCAAGGTTACGCTGGAAGTCAGCTTCTCAGCTAGGAACTGAGAAACGTACCCTGATCC
Organism: Oxyura jamaicensis; assembly: GCF_011077185.1. Lineage (NCBI taxonomy): Eukaryota > Metazoa > Chordata > Aves > Anseriformes > Anatidae > Oxyura > Oxyura jamaicensis. The sequence goes on along the minus strand of NC_048897.1, from coordinate 7,697,155 downwards.
CAATGCACTCAACCATTTTTTGCTTGTAGTCCATTACAAAACTATTTGTTTTCTGCCTAGAAACAGTCCCTATTTCCTTCTTTCCCAAGCTACGGAGAACAGCAAAGTGTATCAGGACTGGGGCTACTTTAGAGAGGTAGGCTACGGAAAAATGCATCTAAAATGCATTGAACCTTTTATTTTTTTTGCATGTAAAGTTCTGTAAGAGCAAATTCTGCAAGTGAGGAATCCAATTTCAGCGTTCTGGAGCTTAAATTTTTAATACATGCTATGGTACGAATGTCAATTCTTCCCTTACAAATCATCATGCATTATTTAGTTAAGATATTACATACGTCATTAGAAATAATAAAAACCTGTGCTAGTAGAAACCTTCACATTAGCAGAAATTCTGTGGCTGCACTAATTCTGGCACTGAAACTTTGATTTTCAGCAAAGATTTTAGCTTGGCCTTAGTGTTGTACCAACATCTTCAGTTAGAATTTACTGGTATCTTACCAGCTCAGATTACAGGCAGAGCAAGGTCACATCTGTTTGAATAATGGTAGCAATGCTGTTGAAGAGACAATCTCAGAATAAATGTAAGAACTTAATGCTAAAAGGTTTTAGGGGTACATAGGCTCTTCTGTTAAACAAACTATTACCAAAAACACAGACTAGACAAAGGTTACAAGATAATAAAGACAGCGTGATTATATAAAGCATTGTTTTAAATTAATCTCTGTTGTGTGTTGAACTTTGCACACCAGCAAAGTACCCCTTCCAATCAATTTCAGAAGTGAAAGCAGTACTTCATAGCTACCACTCACATTCATATCTGTAGCTGAGGGAAAACATCTACTAGAAGGCCGCTGTTTAATAGTTGCCACTCTTGAGTCCACAGTTGCATTGTCTGCAATTCTTGATGGCTTGGAAACTGGTACTATTTCATCCACTTTATCTGTAATATAAAAGTATTCAGTAAAATAAATATAATTTGTCCAAAAACTGAAAATTTAAGTATTGCAAGGTCAAAGGAAGAGATTTACTTTTCAAAAAAATGCAAAGAAAAAGGTTGTTTTTTTTTTGGCATTTTAACAAGGCAATGCTTGAGCATCATAAGTCGTGCAAGCCGAGCACTTTTTATTGCTGCTACATAACATGCATGCTTTAGTTTTAAGCCTGCATGCATTTAATGTTTACTTAGTGTGACTCGAAAAACAATCCTCTTCTTCAAACCTTCAAAATGTGAAGGGAGAATATCTATATAGAAATGGAAAGAAGACCTTTAGAAATAATGAATCTGTACAGCACTCTTTCAAATAGAGATAAGCAGACTGTACTTAGTCATTAGAATTTCATGATATTTTGGACAATAACAAGTACTCCAGAAGTGCTCTTTTATGCCTATTCTCTTCAATTAATCACATACTGATCTATTCACACTTTTGGATTATTAGATTAGCATTGTAAGCAATGACAACATTCTTTAAAATTAAACTTTTATATGTATTTTTTTTTAACTGCACAGTCTTGGAATTTATTTAGTTGTGGTCAGAAACAGACCAAGCAGGCAAAGTCCAAATCAGAATGAGAACTTCAACACTTGGCTTTGGGATCCTGATCTACCATATGGCATGACAATAATATATAGGGAAAACTTTAATCAAAATCTTCTGTTTAGAGTGTTTGTTTTAACCCCATTTCCAACTTTGGTCACAAGTAAGATTCATCGGTATTTAATACATAATGTTACTCCCTTAGACTGAGGACCTCAGAGTATCATACAATCAACTAATTATGGCCTCACAGATCTTTTATTGCCACTTCTATTATTACAAAAGGAAGGCATGGAGAAATTAAATCACTAGCCTACGACTAGTGAACAAAATAGTTTTATTTTTGAACCTGTACTAGTATCCAAACTTATACCATACCCACAGGGTTTCTTACTACCCTTTTCATCCCATTTGCTTCCCTAAGAAAGCATAGACTGCAACACATTGACTATTCTGTACTTGATAATCATGTTAATTTAGTGTCTTTTCCTTTGAAGTTTCACTGAAGTAGGGATTAGTTATATAGCCTGTGGTATTTATGTGAGTGAAATACCTTAGCCTGGCTCCTATGCTTCCACAACGTGAGTTGGAGCAATGTTACTTTTCAGCCCTTAGATCCTCCTCCCAAATGTTTATTTGCTTCAGCAGAAAAGCAGCTACTTCATTAGGTTACTACAGACTTCAAAACCAGGATGTTGGTGGTCTACAGATGGTGTTACTATGCAAAGTATCAGATTCAGGGATTTAAGCTTTACCTCTCATTGGAGAGCAGCAAACCCAGGGCCCTTGATATGGATGGGAGTAAGGCAGGAGGAAAAGAGCTTTTGATCCCTCTAAATAGTAGATCTGGCAGATGCAAGGATGATATTTTAAATGGGAGAAGAAGAAAGGGAAGATCTTTTAGCCTTCTGGTTAGAAGAAGGTTGTCCTAGAAGTGGATATTTTAGTGTCACAGAGGGTCAGGGAGGAGGCAGGAAAGGAAAGGTTGAGCAGAATCAGTAAGCTGAACACTGCTGAAATCTTTCCCACAAGAGTAGTGTTTCTGTTTCTTTTCAATTGAAGTTAGAATTCATTTTTTTCATTGGTCTGCTTTATTTTTGTGTGTTTTAAATCATCCAGTGAAAGGAGAAAAGGAAAAAATAATCTTAAAACCATCACATGTATTCAAAAATAAAACAAACTTCAAGTCACATTTCATAAAACTTTGTAATACAAACTGTGAACTTCTGAAAGAAAAATATCTGCACTTCTGCTCAGCAAAAGGCATCAGAAAGCAATGGTGTAACCATGAACATTTGACCTATACAGCAAAAATATGGCTAGACTCTAGAATTGTACTCAGGGGATCAATCACCAAGAGATTCAAGGATGTAGAGATTTCATATTAAGTCTCTCCCACCCTTTCCAACATCCCAGAAGGCCAACAACTGGTCTTTGGGATAGAGAAGGAACTTTGGGAAACTGAAGCACTAGGTACTCAAAATCTGTAAATCAGAAATATAAATATACCAGTAAGAACTGATCCCCTTTATTTTTAACAGACACATGTAACCATATACCCATTCAGACAACAAAAAGCTACAGGGAAAGAGTGATGAGGCTATGACAGACACTTGAAAAGCATGAATATATTTGTTTGGGGATGAAACATACATACCCTCCAACTGCACTGATTTTGCTAGACAATACTAGAAGTCAGATCCTAATTTAGGATCTGACCAAAATATCAGTTGGTACCTGTTCTTAACACCATCTACTATATCCATCTGGAAGAACTTTATTGTGTGTGAGTTTATTGCAGGTTTCTTGTCAGTGAACAGTTCCTCAGCCCTATAGCTGCTCCCATTCAAGTGGCACTTTGTGTCTAGCTAAAGCACTGAGAAATGGGAGAGGAGAGCAGGTGACAGCTTGAGCTACTTTGCAAGGAACACTTTAGGGGTTCCTCGCACAGTATTTCCAGCAGCAGCACTGCTACATCTGTGCAGCTTCTTTTGCGCTGCTGTTTTTGATCAGAATGCAAGGGTAGATTGGAGGGCATCATTTTAAAACTACAACAACAAGTTTGAAGCTACAGAAGCAGCCAGCCTGTGGAATGTGGTTTATTCTAAATGGCAGCAGCTACATGGCGGGTCCTGCAGAATACGTCAAAATCTTAGCAACTGACCGCACAACTGCACCACACTTTTGAAGTGAAAGTACTATGTAAAATAAAAACATTCTCACTGTATTATTAAGAAAATTAACTGGCTGATTTGTATTTAGCTTTATTCAAACTCATCCCAAAGAAATAAGACGTAAGCATATTGGGACAAACTTCCACTTGCCTCTGCCTTTAGCTAGGCTGTTCATATCCACATTACCAGCGTGCAAACCACGTATGCACCAGAAACACATGTTCAAAAGGCAGTTCATATTGGAGTAATGTGTCAGGCTTACTAACGGACTTATCTCCCAACCTCCATGTGATCTTAAATAATCTGCAGCATGTGTTTCTTGTACCAGTGAGAGGAAAGTCTTTGTTGGAAATTCTCTGAGGGTACTTTTACAAACAGTTTTAACAAAAGAGATAAAAAAGCCATGGAAGGGGTGCAAAAATTTGCACTTGATCTGTGTCGACAGTGTGGCCGAAGAAGTATGCCCCCAATGGTAGTCTTAGAAGGAACGCAGCTGGATGTAGGTGGAAGGGAAGAAATATTCTGTACTGCAAAGAGCCTACACTGGAGGTTGGCCATGCCAGCTGCAATTCATCATTAAACCGTTCATGTAGTAAAGTACAGCCACAAGCACGCACGCACACACGCTTACAAGGGAGCAATTTGTGGCTGACTGGTAGAATAACAAAATGTTGTATCTGCTTTATTTTGATCAACTACAGTCTCAGAGAAAGACGGAGAAGAGGCTATGGCTGACTGGACAGAGAGTGCAGCTCAGCTGTAATCATAGAAGAGGACTTTTAGGCCTACAATTACTCTCTAGTATTTGCCAGAGGAGGAATTCATTGCTGCTTTGCATATAAACTCTTCTGAACCTTTACAAAAAATTACAACGGTATGTGGAGAGTCAAACACAGGAGCCATGCTACACCTGTGATAAGTAGTTACCACGCTCAAGGGGCTCCTGGTAACAGCATCCTTCCAGAGAACTGTCAGGGATACCACATGGATAAGCCAGTCTGATGCCTCTGCATGCATATAGCAATTTGAGTGCCACTATATTAAATTCCCCCGAGAGAGGCAGCACCAACATATATAAAATAATTTATTGCAAAGTGCATTTCCATCTGCCCTGTGGGTTACCAATCGCACCCATGTTCTGCTCAGGGTGCCAGCCCTCAGGAAATTAGATGGCCTAAAGGCACAGAAAGTAGTTTGCATTTTATCAACATGTAGGTCATCTCTGATAAAAAGCTCTTAATCACAGACATAGTAGCACAGTACCCAACAGCATGTCATGACTTTTACATTCTCAAAAGGTCTGGCTGCTAGGCAAGTTGCTTTTTTTTTTTTTTTTTTTCCATTTTCTTTAATAATTAATATCTGTGATAATTACAGGGGACAGTCTCCTCCTAGTAGATTTGGTGCAGGAGATGGCTCTTATCCCCGTAGAACACATTGCTTAGTGACTCCTGTTTCAGATCCCCAGACTCTCTCAGAGGAAAAATTATAATGCTGCCCATCCAACCACCAGATCCATCATAAAAGGAACTTTGAAAATGAGAGTCAGGTGCCTAGATAGATCTGGTGGCACATTACTATACAGGCCCCAAAAGATAAATATGAGGTATGATCCTGGCAACATTACTTCTTATACAACATAGCCAAGACATGTGGATTAGCTCCACCGAGGGTCTTAGAAAGTGAGGTTGTCAGACCCACAGAGGATAAGAATGATCATGATCCGGTACAGGCTAACCCCAACACCTCAGGCTGGCATGCCAGAAACACCAGGCAAAGACTGATCGAACACAGTTTTGGAGGCGAGTATTGCCAAGACCTGTATACTTACCACCAAGTCCAGAATGCTTGCTCAGAGGGGATGGGTTAATGGAGAAAGAAAACTCAAAAAACAGCTGCCTCAAGAAATGACTTGTATTTGTAAGAAAAGCAATGAATGCCTGGCACAGAGTAAAAAAATGCTTGTATGAAGTTAAAGTGAAAGAACAGAGGCAAATGTTCTTAAAATACCAGCAGCACACATTGTTAACAGTGCAAATATAAACTACAAAATGTTAGACTAATCTAGTCAGCCAGAATACAATGTTAGCCAATGTAGGAAATGGTTGAATTCTGCCACTGATGGCCTTATGGCTAAGAATTAAAAGGACAGGCACATTAAAAAAAACCCTAAAAATCCTATGGTGTGGTTATTTTTTCTTCCCTCCCCCTTTTGCCTGGCGTGTAGGCATGGGCAATGAGGCCCTCTCGGTTATGGCTCTCTGCAGCCGGCCACTGCGACAAGGCAGAGTGGCCTGCGGTGGTTCTCGAGAGTCGCTCGTCCCTTCAGCCCCTGGTAAGCACACAGTGGAGGCTGCCACTGCGTCCTCACCAGTCCATGTCGAGGCACAGGTTAACTCGACGTGGGGGGTGGCTCTTTGGGAGATGCGTGTTTCAAGGACCTGTGTCCTTGGCTGCTTGAGGAAAGCTAAAATCTCTGACAGGTAGTTATGGATGGCTCTTGTGGAGGTAGCCACAATGCCCAGCTGCAGCTCCATGCGGCCCATGGACTGTGACATGAGACCCATGGACTGTGCATGCTCCCTCTTGATATTTTCCAGCAGCTGCACAATCCTACTGTTGGTTTCCATCAACAGCTTCTCTCCCTCTGTTAGCTGGGGCTGCCCTCTCCAACCCCGATCCCTAGGGACAGGCTCAACACCGCGGTGCTCTTCATTCATTTCATCATTGCCCTCCTCCTCAGGAGAGTCACTTTCAAACTGAGGAGTCCTACTGAGTGACTGATCCCCGGGAGACTGTATGTCCATGGTACACTCTGGAGTCCGCGCTGGTGTTTGAAATCCCTCAAAATCTTCCCCAACGTTGCTGTGCGTTTCAGATGAGGACAACGGCCACTGCCAGCTCTCTGTGGTCCTGGCCGGTGAGTCTTCATCAGAGGCAGGCACCGAGGATTCCTGTTCTTCGGCCGGCGTGGACGGTGAGCTCCCTCGGTGACGGCCAGCTTGCCCCGAGGATCCAGGAACCTCCCCATCTTGTTCCCCAGTGACATCTGGCAATCAAATAGAGGAGCAACAACCACTGTATCTGAGGCCATGCAGATGGAGGTATCTACATGCATTGGACAACACATAGAAAGAAGCCAGTTGGGAAGCCAGAGTGTATGTGTTTGGGCAAACGGAAGGGCGGACTAAAGTTTAGTGACTGCATTGGGCAAGTGGCAGTTGATATTATTAACCACTTTTTATATAAATGCACACTGTCCTGTACCCGCAACACACACAGCCATGCTGCATCCCAAGGCAGGAGCTACCAATTCACCTCATTGTGACTGTGACAGGAAATGTCAGTGAACCTATCAAAAAGCTCACCTATGCACTGTAGTGGTGTCAGTCAGAAATCCCTGGGATGAGCTCAGGGCCAAGTGTCCAAATGAGCTTCCTGTGGTGCCAGATGTGCTCCTCACTGGCTGAGGGCAGCCCTTTGTTGTTCTGAAGCACTGCTGGCTATCTTCGCTTTTGTCCGACGTCTCACGTCACCCCCACCCCTAGTGCACTCTCTCCCAAATCACTGCTGCAGAGTGACGGCGGCTGTCCACAGCATTTATCCTGTGAGCAATGCCCTCCCCAACATTTGCCAGATTTTCTCACTCTTTTCTCCAAACAGTAGGTAAAGCTATCTGAGGGCATTGCTCGCCAGGATCTCATTGTCTTCTGAAAATAAGTTTTGCCCTCCCCTGGCTACCTCTTCCCTTGCCTGAGGGCGTATGGTAGAAATCAGGGTGCAAGTGTTTCCCTGTTGCAGCTTGGTGTGCAAAGAGGCATTGTTACAGACGTTAATGAGGAGGATATAATTTATGTGCTTACTCTAAATCCTCCTGTACATAAAATGCACTCCCAAAGACTAGAGATGCCTAAGCTTTTTGCACCCACATCGATCATCAGCTCAGAGTAGAGCATGACCTGCCCAGCGCCATTCTTGATTACATGAGCCAGTGGCCAAAACTCTTACCCTTTCCATGCTTAAATAAATAATTAAAAAAATGTTTTTGGGGGGACAATTTGGTCATCAGAAATTAATCTGGGGTGATCTGGCTAAAATGTTGCAATGTGGTAGCTCAAAGAGCCTGTATTCCTCACGCTCAGGCAAGGGATATGTGAGAGAAGCACTGTTGTTGGTAAGAACCTGAACAGCAGAGGCTGGCTGTTGCAAGGTGGCTGGCTGGATGTGCTGCTCACGCTGCAGTGGTCTGAATGCCAGGTCAGTGTCAGGTCTAGTAATCTCTGACATCCCAGTCTTGAAAAATGTTATTTTCCAAGGGTTAATTTCTGCTCTTTGGAATAGTTTATATGCTGCTCTTTGGACCTCAGCTTGAAGTTGTGAGCTTACATCTGGAAGGTATTGCTGAGGCCAGGTTAAAATGCTACTTCTGCTTCTGTTTATGCTTTTTTATTTATTTATTTATTTATTTTTATTTTACATAGTTTTAAATGAAAGCTCTTTCTGCTAGACCCAAGGATCCCTCCTTTTCAATATCCATCCCTGTCTATCCTAATTCTAATGTGGCACTCATTACTTCTACACTCAAGTGTCTCCAATATTATATTGCTCTGAAAGGGATTCTGTGAAGCTTAATATAATTATGATTTTTAAATGCTAAAGTCATGGATATTATTTATGCATTTAACTTATTCACTACTTCAACGTATTCACATTCAAAGTATTCACATTATGTCTCTGTCTAGTTGGACTGTCCAGTTGCATGTTTTATGGAAAGTGAGGATGAAATTGTATTTGTAAAAAGGCATGAGCTCCTCATGAAAATGGATTTTTAGGGACAAACTGTCATGCAATCATTGGCTCCCCTACTCCATGGAGATTTGAAAGGGACTATATCAACCTAACTGCAATACCTGCTTCTTCCTTTGCAATGCTTTTCCCCAGTTGCCTTACTAATACAGCCATAGCTGCAATCCCTCATTAACAAATCTCTCTTAACAAATATAGTGTAGGACCATGAAATTATTTCTCAATGTTTTCTTATTTGAGTACACATGAAAAAAAAGAAAAAAAGAAAAACAAAACGGGACCTATTTTTACCACACATAGCAAACACACATTTCAGTTAAATTCTATGAAATCGGAGAAAGATAAGGGATTATATATATTCATTCTGGTAGAGCCACTGGTCATACAAATATCTTTGAATTTCTTTTGACATCTCATCAGAAAATTCTCAATATTTGTAAACTCCATTTTCCTGATATGTTCTAAACAGAACCCACCTAGCAATTGGTAAGTAATAGAACCAAACTAAATTAAAAGTCAAAAACTGAAACAAAACAAAATAAAGAACTCCGAAGCCCACGTTAATTTATGAGTATTTCTGTAAATAGTTCCACTGAGTTTAGATTGTTAAGATTCAGGGGGATCATAACAACTTTGTTATTTGTGCAAATTTACACATTTGCCAGAGGCTTGTGAAGAAAAGTTTCTCTGAAAAAGCATGATAATGTTTTTGCAATGTCCCTAATTCTCTATGAAAATGTACCATTTGCCATCCTCCTAATCAATACTTTCAGCCTTTCAGAGCTAAAAGAAAAGCATCTGGCATAGGTGACCAATAACACAAATGACAAAGAATCCAAGCAAACAGTCTGTGAAAACCCATGGGCAGAAAGTTAACTGTGGAAACTATTGGCGAATACTTATGAATAATGAATACATTCACAGGTTTTAGAATAGGTTTGTTAACTTGACTAGCAATGAAAAGGAGGAATATTCATTAACGGTTATTATTAATAACAAAGTGTTCAACAATTCTAGTCACTTCATCTGGAAGCTTTATCAAGCATTGATGTGGGGCACAGGGGAAACCAAGGGTGTTTTACATTGTCTCACACAAACTTTTGTTCACTGCTGAACAATCATGGGAAATCTGCCTCAAGGTGAATGGCTGACACCACAGTGATGAATGTGTCAGTCTCTGCCCAATAAATCCATTCCTTGATGACCAAAGGTCGCCCTAGATTCAGACTGGATCTTGTTAAGATGATGGCACCAGCTTCTGGGTTGGTGTTGTGGAAAAGGCGTGCCAGTTACATACAGTAGGGCACCAGGAAACTTGGTTTGGCTGGAAACTGTCCTGATCCAGTGAAGAGGCTTGCTGCTTTGAACAGCAAGATTAAGGCTGGCTGAAAGTTACCTAAGCAAACTGCCTTTACCTCATTTCCTTAGCAAAGAGGTGACTTCTTAAATAAATGAATAAATAAATAGCAAGAGAGTGCTCAGACTGCCAAGACAAAATTGGCTATGAAAAAATCTGTACATCAACATGGTTGACCTTACTTGGTTGTTAATTAACTTTAAAAAAAATCTCTCTCATTTAAAACTAAGCTTAAAATAAAGTGGGTACAAAGAAGCACAGCTAGCTTCCTTAGGTGTGAAGCAAAGGGACGAGGTCAATTTCTCTGATTTTTCTTGTTTCGACCTTACGCATCATTCCTACATGCAGCATCTTGCTCACAGTGATATATGCAACTTACAGGCAAAACACATCGGTTGTGTCTTTTTATATATATCTTTATATTTAGAGCTAGTGATACCAGCCAACAAACTGACAATCTTCAGAGTTGTGACCTGCTTTATGTTCCTAAACTTACGTCCCTTGCTCTGAAAGGGCATGACTCCCAGTTTGGTCCTTAAATGACCAAGTAAGGGAATCAGAAAGGAGCATGCATATGGGCTGAAGGAAATATGAATGTCTGGCAGTCAGTGACCCACTGCACTTTAGCTTCAGTGCTTGATCACTGTGAATACTATGCAGATATTTCCAAAAGTCACCTGGGACTCTCAGGTTTCTGTAGAATGTTTTACCTCACTGATCCTGTTATGTTAAAACAAAAAATGAGATCTGTTATTAAAGTGGTTCATGTCATAGTGACTAGTGAATTATCATCAAAGTCCTAACTATTTTCCTTTCTTTCCTGTTTTCAGACAAATTCTCTGATTCTGCAGCAAAGGCTGTAGCTGGCTGCTTGTATGCGTGTTTGCACTGGGCTGATACAGGGCTTGGTCTGATGTGGCCTATCAGTGGTGCAATTGTTCCTGGTGGCCACAGGAGAACCACTTAGTCTTTTGTGCCTGCAGGGGTGACCTGTGGTTTGCCCAATCCTTTTCTGAACATCATGACTAGAAACCAGGATTATGAAGCCTCTGTGTTCATGAATACATCTTTCATTTTGGAGCATTGCTCTACCATGCTGTTGCCTTGCTTCATAACATTTGTGACCATGCTTTCCTGCTGACAGTCCTTCAAGCTTGTTATTAGACATAGTTAGGATGTAGCAATTATCTGGTTGAGATACACAGAGAATTGAACAGTTGATTCAGCTGTATGGATAGAAGACCAAGACAGAGGCCAAGAACAGAGCAGGGTTTTGGATATAGACAAACTTTAGAGACACCAGAGGTATTTCTTTAACTTTTGTTCAGTGAAGAACATTTGAGACTTATGCCTGTGTTGTGCCTTACCTGCCACTTGGACTGGCAGTTGATCCCTCCCCTGAGATGTGCTGTTCTTTAAGAATCCCTCCTTTTGAAATCCCACCATTTCTGTTTCACCTCTGCTACTGGACCGTTGCCTTTTCCATTATATTTCCTTTTCAGATTCCCCACCAGAAGAGCTGGACGTGAGGGGTGGGGTACCGTCTTCCTGCTGACAGGTAGGTGGAGATGTTCCTTGGCCACAACAAGTGGGCCAGGAGCTCAACAACAGCGGTACCACAGTTGGGGAGCTTCCTGGGACCTGCCTCTGCTGCTCTGGACCTGGGCCTCTGCCTGTATCTGCATCATGCCTCCTGGGGTGGGTGCATTTTTCAAACTGCTTAGGTACCAAGGTGACAGATGCCTTGTAAATACCTAAGATAGATACAGACAGAAACTGTACCAGGCGCAATCAGTTATGCAAAACTTCATACAATGCCAATTGCACCTATATGCTGTAGTATCACCCACCTTTTCTAGCATCTGCAGTCAACCACAGTCAAATATTTGGCACATGTATTTTTCCTTTTGAAAAGTGATGGAAACACAGGACATTCATTCTTCCTTGGTGTCAACCGGTCTAGAAACTTAGCCCTTAATGTCAGGTACTGCATATGCACATATTTTGTTCCATCGTCTTCCATAAATATGAGTTTGCAAGTTTAGCTTAATTCTTTCATTAGACAATACAATTTGTGTTTCTTTGTCAATAATCTGTAAATATCATTTACATAAGCAGTACTAAAACTAAAGGGGTAGTCTTATGTGTGCACATTAAAAATGCATAAAGATGCATTTAAACTACGTTAAAATATGGTTACGGTGTTGCTTTTATGTGTTGATTTTTAAAATTTCCTTTATATTAGACTATAGGTAGCTCATTTTTAGCATAAATATTGGAAGTTAATATGCATATAATCATAAATTTCCATGTACAAAACAACAACAACAACAACAACTAAAAACTGTCTAAAACAAGTAGGTACTCTTATTCCCACTGCGTTCCTTTTAGATTTTTGTCACTTCCCCTACAGAGGCAAAAGACCTTGCCCTGCCTATTTTGTGAAAGAATGCTTGGGAAGAAACTTGATAAATACTTCAGGCTGAATGTCTGTGTGTTGGGGGCAACTGTATAAAGGATAATTTGGGCAAACAGTACATATGAGAATTTAGCCAATGCTTTCAAAGAAGCAGATAAAATTCTGGAAGAGATTTCCAGTACTAAAGGGTGGTGTATGTTAGGCGGGGGGGAAGTGGCAGAATGATAAGAACCTACTGATTTCAAAAGCAAGCTTGATCAGGCTACAGAAGTTCATATGATAATGATGCTTGTCATAGAAGCAATTGTATTCGATGAATAAATCTCTAGTGTCTCTGGAGAAAAACAGATGACTTATTTGCAGAGGAATCTCTGCTGTATTAGCTATGCCAACTGAAAACTAATGCATCTTTTAGCTATTCAAATGTGAAAAATCATCAAAGACCAAAAGTAGGTAGGGTATAGCTAGGTCTTCAATACACTGTTCAGAATTTAAAGGCTAACTATAGCTAAATAATTGTTTCAGTGGAAGAATATTAAAGGTTTAGATTTAAACTCAAGCTTGTTTATGATCATATTTACAGGAAAGAAACGGCAAACTGAGCCCATGTCATACAAATGTTATAGTTAAAAACACAAAAATTGAATGATTTGAGTTTTCATTTAGAAAATTAGGCTAATACTCATAAATCTGCTACCATGACCACATTTTAATCTGGAAATTAACTTGTTCCAGTCCCACTGCAAATGAGCAATTTGCAGGACTGTGCTTAAGTCACAGTGCCAAAATATTTACCATATTGCAGACAATAGGCAGAGAATATTACTTTAACTGTTACCATGAGGAAATAACAAAAGTGCTTTGCAATACAGTCAAAACCATAAGCCATTCAAAACACCTTCCTTTCATTGAAAACTGAGTAAAAATACGTGTATATTGTCTGGGATACTGTAAACTCTACAACGTACACAAAAAATCAAAAATTGGAAAATTATGTAAAATAAATCAGTAAAACATAAAAATTGCTTCATGAGTAAAATCAATCATTAAACATTGAATATCTACAAATACCATTAAATGTTTTATACAAAATGATTCGTATATATTCACATTAAGGAACTATCAAAACTTTCTCTAAAGAAAGTCTTATTTGGGTTTCTAGGCTTGAAAATATCTCCACATTAGTACATACAATTCACATTAACATATTATAATCACACAGTCAAAAGTAATTTTAAGGAAGGCAGAAGATTTATATTTGTCCAAATTATTTCTATAGATACAATTTTCAAGTACCAGCTCTTTAACAGTATGTTCAATTAATGAAGTTATTATATAGGCATTTAAAATGCACCTGCAATCCTGCAGCCTTACAATTCAGCCTACCTTGAAAGAGGAATGGTCATTGTCTAACACTGGTTTCTGTTTAAGAACAAAAACAAAGCAGAGAATATAGTCAATACCCACTCCTACCCTGCAAGCCAGGTGGAATTTAAGTGGCAATTTGATGTTCTGTTTAAGAGACAGCATTTGAAAATTTGGCCTTGTCACAAAAGAAAGACAATTAACTGAAAGAAACCAAAAAGAAAGGTGGAGGATCTAAGACACTTGCAGCCTTCTCTGTTCTTACACTTACTTACACACTTCACTTCCACACCGAGGGGAAAAAACAAGCAAACTATGATGAATTATCTAAAAACATTTATTTTCAATTATATTAGGAATTAGTTAACATGGACATATGAACATTTGAAGAAAAAAAAAGAGAGAGAAATAGCAGCAAAGGGAGTTTTGAGATGAGGGAGATAAGTCCTTCATCTCCCTGGCTCCTGAAAAAGAGAGAGAATACATTAAAAGTGTTGAAAAGTTTTCCATTGCCCTAACTGTACGACATTGGGAAATACATGCAATTTTAACTGTTCCTCAAGCACTCATGATTAAGAGTATGTTGATAGATATTCAATTAATAATATCTGAATATAACAAGTGACACTCACATATGCCAATGTGTTTCATTCATCTGGCTCCAAATGCTACAAAACCCACGTTTTCTTTAACACTTACTATTCTTTTTCCAACTTCTTTTATACCATTGTCTTGTTGGTTGATGAAGAAAGGCTTTGAAAACCTTTTCATTTACTGTCCTGTAGCAAAGAAAACCAAGTATTATGAAGGGGCACTACAAACACTAGAGAATAATCTAACAAAATCAAAATAATACTAGTGTAAATGAGGAGAACACCCACACAGTGACTCAACTGACCTCTCTGATCAGGGATTCCCAGTGTTTTCAAAATGTCAGTTAAAGTTCATACATTAAGCAGTATAAAACTTGTTTTGAAGAAGTATTGAGTCCCAATAGTTACCTGTTAATTTTAGATTCTATGCCAAAAGTTGCTAAAAATCAGCACATTAGATTTTTTTTTTTTTTCCCTGTGGAAAATCTAGGCTTAGCATTTTTCTCCTTGAAACATGCTGAATTTCAATACTTTTCTCTTATGAAGTGTTTTAAAAGCAGGTATGTTGTCGGTAAGCAGGTATGGTCCAAATTCTATTCCTTCTTACATTGTTGAGGACTCCACATGAGATAAACTACAAGTCATAAAACCTGTAGCCTTGCTCCATCAGCATGAAGATGGAGCCCATGTTTTGTCACATATGTGCTTCACTAATTCCACTCAGAGTCACTGCCACATGCTTTTGAAAATGACAATCGTATGACAACCTTTATCTTATTATTGCTACCTCATTAGAATTTCAAATAGGTAATGCAAATCAATTACTTACAAGGACAACCTTCAAGAATTCTTCATTATGCCTGATGCCTTTTGATCTCATCTTCTAAAATACTGTGTCTGGTGAAGATCAGAAAACCTTCTTCCTACATAGAAGCACTGTAGATACTGGAAACTATCAAAGAAGTTGATGCTGTCAGTGCTGTAAGAGTTGCTTTGATGGTATTTCCATTGTTTCCTGCAGACAAATCTCCATCATCAACTCCATCATATTGAAATAAAAAAAATGACTTTGAACCCAGACGTCTTTTTTGAGTGGTTTCTTCAAACACAACATAACACATTAAGCTAATCCACTGTTTGGCATTCATTTATATGTATTTGCTCTGCAATTTCATTGTTTCAGATGCCATTAGAATGTGCCACCTTTGAAACAATGGACAACAGGTATGAGATGAAGTGTGAACGCTTATTGCAGACAGAGCTAATAATATTTCTTTTGAATGCCAACAACTGATATTTTTTCCATTCAAATGTTGCTAAGACCTGGTGCCAGGTAACAATACCCTATGTTGATGATATCACAGTTATTCTGTATCAGAGAGACAGCACTAGCATCTAAACTGTTTAAAGGAGAAAATCCTACATCCGTATTAGGTACTTTAGGCCACAACAAAACCCAAAGATCACCATCAACACATACAGCGGGATTATTTTACTTAGATTACATATCAAATATATATATATATAAAATCCCACCAAACCCCCAGAGCTCACAACTGACACTCTTGTGACACTGTCAAAGCAGTATTTTTGATACGGAAGAATTATCTTATCATTCTATTTTCCTATGAAAATTTAGCCTACTCTATTATTTTTCTACTTTCTCTTAAATTCTTGAGATATCTCCCAAGGATATTTATATTAGCTTTTAATTTAAACTGTCTACTTTACCTTCCACTGACAAGCCCAAATTACTCACTAAATCAAACCCACTTCTGTCAGTAAAAAGCTTATCAGCATGAAACTTTTGAATCATGCATCTAGATATTTACAGATCTTAGTTTATGAATGTATTCGTTAAGTATTGTATCACTGTAAAATTCTCCATTCACAAGAATTTATCAATAAACACATAAAAATGAAAGCTGAAAGTAAAACCCTTCAAAAGCAAGCTTTTCATGAGACGTAAAATTTTAACGAATTGTTAAATTTATTATTTTAAAATATTCATTTTGAAACTAATGATATCTATTTTTTTTTGTAGTGATGATGAAAATTATAATTGGAACAAACACTTCAGGAGGTTAATATTTTTTCTTTTAATATTTTATTTTTAGAGTATTTTCAAATCTTCATTTTAATTTGCTGCATTAATATTTTGGTTATTCTTTAATTTTAATAGGCTAACTACATATTAGCTAGAAATAGAAGTATTGCCTCCAAAAAACTTGCTGCTACAACTGTTAGTCTATCCATTGTTGAAAACCTAAAAGTCATAAAGGAAAAAAAGACCTCCCTGACATCCCATAAAATCCAGAAAATAGTTTTACTGTTAGAATCACATCCCCTTCAAACATACAGTTTGAAGTTGGATGTTATTTCTCTGAGTTAGGTAGTTGCTGAAAGTAGTAAGTCAGTGGCACAGAGTATAGTTTACCTTTTAGTAATTTGTGCTATGAAACCGCAGTAACATGGTAATACTGCCTATGACATACTATGAACTTTTTGTGACCTAACGATTTTATTACCTATCAATCTGGACACAAATATCTTTTCTATCCTGAATATAAAAATACTGCCTATGCAGTTCCCTTCTCCCAGCCTCCCAATGAACCAGAACCCCTGTCCAAAGACAACCAAAAACGGTCAAACAGAACCACAAAAGCCTCCCTCACCTATAACCCAGAAAACTGTATTTTTGCTTGACAGAAAGCTCTACAACAACAACGTAAAAAATTTTGATATGCTGCCAAAACATATGTTTTAGAAAAATACCAGTAGCAATGGGGTTTATTTATTATATTCTTCGAATTGAGAATGGAAAATACCACTAGCTGGAACCCGTGTTAGTGACCTAAAAGGAGGTCAGTAAAGAACAGAAAAAAAAAAAAAAAAAAAAAAAAAAAAGAGAGGAAAATAACCTGATTTTTTCTTGTTTAACGATAAAAAGCAAAAGCTCCACTACCGAGAGAAGACACTGCCTACAGCCTATCTTTCCTTTCAGGGACACTGAACTTTGTCAAAGAGCAGGACACAGACTGTTTTACCAGCTATCACCTAGGGGCCCAGAGAGGTTTGAGGCTCTTCCTTGAGCTAGACACCATGAAAACGTGTAAATGACACAGTCCCTGCTCGGGAGAGCTTACAATCTAAAAAAGCAAAATGACATACAGGAGTATGGAAAAATACAGCTAAACACAAACAAACTTTGTATACATATATATACGGTTACATTTATAAAAACTATTAAAATAGCATCACTACCTCTACCTGTCCCTCTGCCTAGCCATTACTTAGATGACTGCTTAATAAGGATCATGGGGGAAGTGGGTTTTAAGGAGAGATTTCAGGGAGAAGGTAGTGGCCTTATGAATCAGTTCAGGGAGGGCACTCCATGCATACGGGACAGTGTGGAAGATGTCATATCAAAAACTTAAAATTGTGCAGAGCAGCATTTCTCAAGGTCGAAAAATCAGATGTTGTGTGCAAGATCCCTATTTCCTGAGACAGAGACAGTGTGGTTACGTGAGTAACTTTTGGCCATTAAAAGGACAAGTGAAACCACTAATGTAGGACTACACTGAGGATGTGTTACTGGCCACATATTCTTTGTGGCTGCTAGTTAGCACAGTAACTGTGAGATGATATGGAAGGGTTTGGAAAAGAGTTGGATACAAAGAAGGAAAGAAAGGCAAGATGAGACAAA
Organism: Oxyura jamaicensis; assembly: GCF_011077185.1. Lineage (NCBI taxonomy): Eukaryota > Metazoa > Chordata > Aves > Anseriformes > Anatidae > Oxyura > Oxyura jamaicensis. The sequence goes on along the minus strand of NC_048897.1, from coordinate 7,679,197 downwards.
AGGAAGAAATGTGGGGAATATTTTCAAATGTAGTCTTCTGCTTGAGTTCTTAGTGTGTTTGCAATTTATTAACTAAGTAACTAAAAAACATATACAATAACTAATGTACATTTGACACCATAAAATAAACTGGACCATATGCCAACATTTACATTATGTTATTATCCTTCACTATGGAAAGGTGAGAAACAGGTTAAACAAGAGACAAAATGCTTCCCCTTACCCTTCTTCTTCCGTACTGAAGCTTGGAAATAGAAAGGGAATGAACTGTGAATCAATTCTGAAGGTAATTTTGTATGCTAAATCCTTGTCTGTTATTTTGAGCACAAACATTTTTCTTCCATCTAAGAAGTCAGTCTCTCCCTGCTAACCTATACTACGCATGAACCTATCAAACCAATGTAGATAAAAAGCTTGGCAAAAGCCCAGTTTATCAGGGTTTATACATGAACTGTAAGAAATTGCTCCCCTGCATATAGTAGGGATACGTGTACAATGTTTCTCTACATTCTTTTAAAAAAGTAATAACTGGGACAACTTATTGAAATTATTATAATAGGGCATTTTAATATCTTTGCAGATTGAAGTGGAAAGGAATTGCTAGCAGATGTTATCTGCCATATTTTGGAATAATTAATTTGAAAGAGAACAACTGAGATGGTCTGCTCAGTATTATGGAGAATAGGACAGCTAAAAATCAATTAATAGAACTGTAAGTAGAGTTCAGAGCCAGGCAAAGAAAGTGACTGCAAAGACTACAAGGTGTATAAATTAAAAAAAAAAAAATCATGTTGTTTAGCTTAGCTAGGAAAACTGACAAAAATATATACTCTAAGGGAAAACAAACTGGGAATTTCTATTTAACATTTTCTTATACTACATAACAAGGGACATTCAATAAAATTAAAGGCATCACATTTAAAACTAATAGAAAGGAAATACATCTGTACACAGCACATAATTAGCCTGTGGAATTCATTGCCACGAGACATTATTGAGACCATGAGCTTCTTAAGTTCAGAAAAAAGATTACACATATATCAATGAGAACATCCACAGTGTTCTTCTATAGATACTTCCTATTTATTTTGTATATATATTTTATAAATCAAATGTTTATTCTTTAAATATTTTAATGGACATAAAAATGTGGGTGTTCTCATAGTTCATACGGATGTCCAATATATACACATATACATATAAAGATATATAAATTATATATATATACACACATACAATCTGTGTTTTACGTCAGAAGACAACTTTTAACTGATGATAGTGAGAACATTATCTCCTTGGAAACTTGTTCAGTTGTTGTGCAATTTAAGAATTCTTGTTCCTTCTACTAATAGTCCTTTTACAGGACAAATATTAAAATAGGTAGATCACAGATGTTATTTATAACAGTAGTCATAGTTTGCTAAGATGGCAAATGTTCACAGTATCATGTGGAACTGGTATTTATAGCCATTAGGAAGATGATAAATATCTGCCACACTCCAGTATTACTACAACTTCGTTAGGGGACAAACACTTCTGGAGCATGTTTTAGGACAGTTCTTCAGAATAGTAAAGTCTTGCCACAGTAATATTTGCCCCATCTGGATAAAGATATGGATGGGAAACTTGTTTCAAGATTCAAGTGTGTCCTATGGCTGCTAGTCACAAAAGCAGTGGTTTCTGCTAGCCAATGAGACCAAACAGCAGAACAAGTAGTATATGCTGAATTAGGGGATAGTAAGATAAATTGCAATGCTCTTCATTGCAGAGGTGACTTTACTGTTAATAAGTGATTTTCCCCTAGAAGAGAGTGCTGCTTCTCTCTGCTTTAAGAACAGTATCTACTATGTAAGTCTGAAAAGTAAGAGAAATACAAGATACATTCTCAGAATATCCTCATTTTGAAAGTGATTTGCAGAAGGGAATAATGAAGGGGAAAAATGGAACCTAAGTATTTCTCCCTCCTTGGGAAAGTTTGTTGACAAACCAGCAATGTTTTACAGCTTGCTAGCACTCCATGCAAGGAAAACAAATCAAAACAACCCAAAATAAAGAGTGTGCAGAAATAATATTTCACATTTTAATCCTGTAAGAAAAATTATGGAGAATTCATAATGTGCTGAAAACTTTAGTCAGGCTCCTAGAGTTCTTGTCATAGGCTAAATGAATTTTCTGAGCTCAGTTAGGGATAAGTAATCAGGATGTTTAATTTTGTCTTCATTTGGTTGTTATGCCACAGAGAAGACGGTAACCATTTCTGCACTGCTTTTTTGGTCAGAGCTCCCACTGAAACTATGTGTCTTCAGGCTCGCTAAAGGATGGATGGGGTCCGTCTGCCCCAGAAAAAAATGACTTATAGGGAAAAAATGTAGCCATTTATCCACAATGCTTTGATTCCCTCAGGTTGGCCTTCATATGAGTCTATGCCAAAAATAAAAATGATTACAAAAAGTGAGTATTTAAATCACTGTCTTTCCACAGCGATGGAAAAATTATTGTATTATTCTGCAATGAGGGACGTGGTTTGTTTTTACACCTAACATCATTTGCTAAACACACTATTCTGGTGAAATAACCATGTATAAATATACCTTGGACTTTTCTCTTTGTACATGCAGTCCATTCATAACATATTTTTTAGTCTAGGTGCAGAAATTCTACCTTTTAATGACCTAACAGATAAAAATCAGGAAGGGAAAAAAAAAAAAAAAAAAAAAAAAAAAAAGAACTGTTACTTTCCTCACTTCCATAAAATAATAAAAATAAATAAATCCCAAAGAACTATGCATATTTAGAATGTGGATGTTCAAGTAAAGGAATCTACGATCACATTTCTTAGAATTAGCAAAGCGAATAGAAGACTGAATTCTCAATACTTTTTTTTTATTACCAATAGTGAGGAGAATTAATCTCATGTCATGCACAAAAGTCAAAGTGACATCATAATATACACTTTTTCAGATCAGAGGCTAATGAAAACAGGTTGAAGTTGAAGCTGCTTTAACACTGTCAGCTTTTTAACAACAGCTTCTGGCAGCTTACCTTTATCCACTAATGAGAGGCCACAGAAATTTAAAATAAAACAATATTAGATGAACTGAAAATTTAGAAAGCAAAGCTAACAAAATATGATACGGCATTACTTTTTAGTAAATGTGCCAAACTTTGATGATGCATAAAAATGTATCAACATTCTCTTGCATAGCAGTAAAGGCACAAGTTTTAAAAAAATTATTCATGCAAATCATGCATATTTAAATCTCCAAAGATGCAGCATTCTTAAAACCCTTTCTGCTCTATATAATGTACACAGTGCAGTTCTTTTAAATCAATTGAACACAACATATATATATATATTTAAATTTCTATTATCCCAGCATGCTTGTCAAAAAACACTTTCTTACCAAGCTCTTCAAGCTCTGAGGTCATTGACTTAGACCGCAAGGTCAGTGCAGTGGTTGGAGCTCGCTTAGGCGGTGGTGGGGCTTTGCATTAAAGAGAAGGATATACAGTATAAGTAAATATACATCTCTTAACCACTATATTCACATACACAATTTCAGATTTATTTAAAAGAATATGCCACATTAAATAAGGTAATATTAAATACGTACATGCAGAGGAAAAACCCCGAGACGCTTTTCAGGTACTGAATTTCTGTACTGTTTCTACTTTTAGCGTAGGTTGTTTGACACATCAGCAAGCTTTTATATAACAGGATACATAGAAACAGCTAAAGCTAAATAACTCTGCCCTTCTATTTTTCAGCAGGAAAAAGACTTGTTAGAGAAAGTGCCTCACAGCAGTTGTGCCCCTCCTTCTAAGAAATGTACATAGCTAAAAATCTCCTGGAGACCAGCCAACCTCTGCCAGATTAATTTCATCTTTGAAGAAACTCTTAAATCTGAGAAATACAAGAAAGAAGATTCAAATTTATCTCTATAGTCACAGGGAGACTAGGGAAAACAGGTGATTCTCAGAGTAAGTAAGACAAAGTAGATCTTTAATATCAAGTCAATCAGTTAGCACAGAACAAGCATCTATTTTAGTATCCTGAGAACAAATGTTTTCTGATAGCTTCAAATGTATCCAAACCACAGAATATATTACAATAATCCACTCCAGAGGTCAGAAAGGAGACTAACATCAGAAAAGATTATGGCAATGTTGGTAGAAAAGCAGGAGGTTTCCAGCAAGTAGAAATGGTGCTGGCACACCAGGAAAAATTAAGGATTCTGATGTGTTTTGGTCAATAACATACGTGATGCTACACCATTCTGACAAAAGGTGGCAAAGCGGGAAGAAAGAGTGATGGAGGGAAGTATAGCTGCCTTTCTGTATCAGCTATATCCACTACATAAGTTTCATCTTTCCCCTGTTAAGCTCTTTCATCTTTTCAGAGAGGCTTGAACAACAGTGTGCCAATAAAATTAAAAATATAGCTCAGGTTCAGTGCCACGTATGCAGTATCTACAGCTCAAGTATTGCAAATATTAACTCCAATCTGGGCTCTGCTCTTGCCCAACAAGAGAAGTGACAGCAATTTTTTGAGGCAAACTGCATAAAATACTGGATTCTTAATTGAGGCTAACACTGTCCCTACCATAAAGGAGACTGATGGCAAGCAAAGCCCTCCATACAATTCCCAACTTAAAATGGCACTTGTCAGGTGACAAGAAAGGCTACTAACTTGCATCAAAAAGGGGCAAGATGGAAAGGTGAATGTTTTTGGCATTTTGGCAAATGACATGTTACCAATAGAAGGCTCTGGAAAGACGGCAAAGAGCTGGGGTGTGTTTTTGTAGAAACAAGTTATTCTTCCCTTTCTGTTGTATACAACAGTAGTTTTATGTAAGGCCAGTATGACACATCAAAAGGCAGAAGTGAAATGTTTGTTTAGAATGTGCTAACGGTAATTCTGTTAAGCTAGAAATTTTGCAAAACCATGTTTGGGCATTTTTTACTTGATTATAACCTTTTTTTTTTTTTTTTTTTTTTTTTTGAAATTCTTGGTTCCTCCAAGGTGCTATATGTGGTTTGGTTTGTTTGTTTTGTTTTGTTTTGCTTTAAAGCAGTAGATGTCAAGGACAGCGTAGAAGGAAAATTTTACTCTTTGACAAAGAGGGAGCCCTCTGGTGCCAGATTCCAGCCTGCTCTTGTATTGAAAAGCCGGGTGGCTGTGAGTGACAATTCAAGAAACTGGTGGGAGGAACAGGAGTCTTCAAAAATGTGATGCTGCTGAATTGAACAGTAGTTACTAGCAGCAATCTTTTCTGATTAATGATCATAGAATCATAGAATATCCCAAGTTGGAAGGGACCCATAAGGATCATCAAGTCCAATTCCTGGCACCGCACAGGTCTACCCAAAAGTTCAGACCATGTGACTAAGTGCACAGTCCAATCTCTTCTTGAATTCAGACAGGCTCGGTGAAGTGACTACTTCACTGGGGAGCCTGTTTCATTGTGCAACCACCCTCTAATTATGAGGGCCTAATAACTTCCCAGAGTGCCTTTTACCTGAGCAGATTCAGGAGCATCTAAGGTGAAGGAAATAGTTCTAAATCTCTCTTTTTTTATATATATTTTTTTTTTTTTTTTGGGGGGGGGGGGGGGTGGGGTTTTTTTTTTTTTTTTTTATTTTATTTTTTTGGGTGTTTTTGGTTTTTTTTTGTTTTTGTTTTTTTTTTTTTTTTGGGTGGAGTGGGGGGGGGGGTGGTTTGGGTTGGGGGTATAGAACATTGCAATTCTTGTGAGCATAGCCCAGTCTTACTTTATAGGTTATCCCATTAATCTCCATTAAAGTTAATATAGGAAAAAAAATAGGCTTTTAAACTGGGAAAAAACCTTTCCCTGTTTGTACTCAGACAATTATTTCCCAAAGTCTTTGCAGCACATGAGGCTGTACTAACCTCTCCTGGACCTTTTGCAGCTTTCTTGTTAGCTGTAAAGTGGAGCAAATAGAAATTGCATGTTTTCAGCTTATAGGAGGAGGAGGGGATTCTCCCTGACTGGAACTATTCCTTCACTTTGTATTCACCTAGAGTGTTTTGACCATTGTAATGTACAGTTTTTCTATCAGAAATTCAGTCAAAATATATTGCTTGCTTTTCTTATGCTCATAGAGTTCCTTTATAAAATGTTTTGCCAACCTGTAAGTTCTCAATAACTTCCAGAGGAGTGAAATTAACCTCAAGTATGTATTGAATTTATTAATAAATACTAACCTGTTCTTTGTGGATTTTCTAAATCATTACTGCAAGACACTCACATCAAGAAGTTTGACTACAACATCTTCAAACAACATTGTATAAAGATCCACAAAGAGAAATTTCATGGCAAGCATGACAATGGAACACTATCGTTCTTGTCATGTACTAATGCGTACGTCATCAGATTTAAAGTACTCTAAATTAAATAGCAGAAGACTATTTCAAATTTAAAAATGGAAATTTGTAAATCAGAATTTCTTGTTCTTACCCTATTTTCCATGGAGCAAGACTGGAAAGACTCCATTAGGAAAAGAGAAAAATGTACCTTTCTTTCTAGCTGTGTCATCTGGATCAAGATTCCTGGTTACTGTGACAACCTTTAGAACTAGGTGATTGCCCCCTTGTCGAATCATGTTCACCACCTGCCTGTGGCCAACTTTCACTACATTCTCATTGTTAACCTGCAAAGACAGAAAATATTCTTTTAGATCAAAATTCTGAAAAAAATCTGTTGTTTCAGTTTTTAAACCCAGAAGGTAGAAAGAACAGGAAGATACAGAATTTCTAATTACTATCTTCTAATAAAAATAAATATTATATAGACTATATGATAACAGTAGAAGAAAAGCAAACACTTCATGAAATATGCAAGTAATTTGCCTATAATTACCAGTTAAAGAAATAAACAGAAACAAACAAAAAAAAACACAAAAAACACATAAAGTGTTTAACCAAACCTTTTCCTTTACATATTTTATTTGCAACTATTAGTGTGCTACAACTCTGCATTTCATACACTAAAATATTTTTTTAAAATAATAGTCATTATTTACCATGGCATTATGCACAAATGTTTATATGCATTTTTCTCTCTGATTTAACCAATGATATATTTAGAAGTTTTTCCTTTTAGATCATCCAAGAAATAAGATTTTCACTCCTGAAATGAACTCTCAGATTCAAGAGGCATTCTTTTATTTGATGCACTTTTTTCCTCATTTTCCAGTGTTTTCCTTCTGAGAGTTTCTGGAAGGATCTGATGTCTAGGAAGCAAAGGCAACAGGGCCATAGCAGTCCAAAATAATTTTCCTGGAAAAAGATGAGTTAACTATATGAAACCCTGACCATCTATTACTGTCATGCCAATTAAACTTTAAGCCACATTCAACATTCAACTTTAAAACATATACTCTCTGAGTAATTCTTACTGCTACAGCAAGATTTCTGCTCTATAACATTTCTTCTTAGACGTACAAGAATGCATAGGTGTAGAAATCTGTAAATAAGCATGCATAAAAGTAATGTTCAAAATCTGTTTACACAATCTTTAAGGAGTCACTTAGAGTTATTTGAAATCTGAATGATAGCAGCATATAAGACTGAAATCCTGCATGTGTTACTTGAACATCAGTGATATTAAGGAACATAATCACTGAAGGGATGTTGCCAGAATACATGCTGGGAATTTGATCTTTATCCAAAATTCAACTGACTCAGTTATTTTTCACTGAGATCACTCAGTGCCTTCCAAAATGAACAGTCATTTTCAAAGTAAGCATTTTTGGTCTCCTCTATTTATTCTGACAGGCTGGGCATCTCACATTCAAAAGAATTTACAGTTCAGAGCAAAATCTCTCATTAAATGATGCCATTTAGCAGAACAACAAGCAAAAGGAGACCCTTTCCAACTAGAAATCTTTTTTTTTTTTTTTTTTCATACATGAAAATCTTGACTTTTTCAGGGTTTAGATTAGACAAGATGCATTATGACAAAATAATGTCTTGGCAAACCATATTTTTGAAACAATGCTGCAGTCAAAAGTCTCAAAGCACTACTCATGTACTATGTCTGTAAGCCTGAGATGCCTTTTGAGATTATTATTTTTTTTTATTTTCATATAAAATGACATAGGTGCAGCACATGCTGAGCATCCAGGCCTGCTGAGCAGGCACATATGAAGTTCTCTTATTCTGCAGATGGAGGATATAAAAGAATATTGATGTGAATAGGACTGTTGATGTTTTGTTGTATTTTACACCTTCTTAGCATCTGCTACTTAATGCCAAGATATGGTATCTACTTAGCCAGACCAATGGCATCTGCATTTAATTTGTCTAACGCATATTAGCACACAGAGTTATCCACTTGCTTCTGAAAGACCTTCCAGTATTAAAACCTCAAACAGGTAATCCTTTTCCACAGCAAAAAAGTTTATGTAATTCAAAACTAGAGTTTGCATCAACACTATTTTTGCTGGAGTTAAATTTTAAGGACAAAAGTCTGTAAGGATTAGAATATATCCTCTAAGGCTGTCAAAAAATAAATAAACCTCCAAATAAATCAAAAGTTAAAAAAATAATCAAACATGTACACTTCACTAATGTAAAGTGATAAATGTGTAAAACGATAAACAGCTTATGCAGCATACCATCTGTTCACATCATTATGTGCAATGATATTTAACATTTAGAGCAAGAGCAAATATATACGGCATTTTTAAAAACTATATTAGAAACAGAACCTCTAAACGACTGTTTATAACAGTTTTATTTAAAATGCACAGTTAACAAAAGCTGGTACAAAAAGATTTCTATTACAAAAATAAAAAATTGATAGGAGATCTGAAGATTACTTAACTCAAAGAGTTTACAGAAGTATTTGTTAAGAAAAGAACTATGCAATCAGCAGAACAATGCATCTTCACTATGTTTTGCATTTCAGTGAGTACAACTGTAGCATGATTAAAAAAACAATGATAAAATCAGAATTGTGAAAAGCTTTTGAAGAGCTAGGATTTCAGCCACAGATTCTCTATTTCTTTTAACCTTCCTCAGTGTTCTATATATAAGCTAAATGGCCATTAAATAGTACTACACCAGAGTTCTTGCATGTTTGTTTGGTAGTTTCAGTCTGATGTTATTCACCAAAACTTTTTCAGGTATGAATAATACGATAACACTGCCTCTCTGCTTCCCCTTCAAGCTTTGGAAGTGGAGAGATGACGACTGTGTCTCATCCACGTTTTGTAAACAAGCTGAGGAAAGTAAATTTTTATAGTCAAGAAAATGATGAGGTATCTATTTCACCTGTGCCAATTCAGTTAATAATAGCATGGATATTTGCTATTAAATGTGATCACAATCTTTGAAATATAGCAAAAAATATTTTTGCTTCTGGTGGCAAAGTGTTTAGAAGGATATTCCATAAACAAACTAGCAAAGTTAGTTTGCTGGCACAGATTTCTATTTCTCCCTCTTCTTCAACCCAATCTTTCAGCATATTTTCTGTGTTTTTTCATTGCAAAACCTAAAAGTCTTCTTTTCCTTCACCTCTTCCACAAAACATTTTTTTCACAGACCTATCTTTCCACCATCCTTCATAACGGAGGTCTCAGGACATAATATTATTGAAATTCACACTTTGTTGTCATATGGTTAAAATTGTCCAGTAGGCTGGAAGCTAATTTGAGAGGATTAGAGAAATAATTAATGGAATAATATGATCTCGTAGATGCTCTATCTTATAAAATAACCTAAACCAGAAGCCTGAGCTCTCAAGCTGAACTCCCTCCCCCTCCCCCCCCGGGATACGTATGAAATATTCTTGCAGTGCTTAAAAGGAAGAACACTTCTATGAATATCATGATTTTTTACTTCTATGCCTCAGTACCTTTTCCAGCTTGTATAATCAATGTACATCAGTTTCGAAGACCAGTACATTGCTACAAGATGGGAAAATTATGACTTCAGAGCAAGATGGAGACACAAATGAGAAAAAATCATAGCAGATTTTTTTTTTTTTCTAGATAAAATAATTTCCTAGTTGTGTGGAATACATTGTATTTCAATTTACTGAAATACTATCAGCCACATGAATTATAACACTGTTTTCAGGTGCCCCATGTAACTTAACCCTGTGTGAACCACTCAGTGAGAAAGATTAGATGAAGTTGAACAGGCAGCAATAGCAGGTGAGAGAGATTTCTACCTAGCCTTTGCCCCAAGTGATGCACCACTACCAGTTAGCTGACAGCTTACAATGGTTAACACAGATGAAATGCAAGCACAGTGATGCTCACGTTGGTGGTCAGTATTTGAGAAGATATGGGTGGAGCAGCTTGCAGCTGTAATTGGAGGTACACACAGCTTGCTAATCCAGGTACTTCTGGATACATTTAAGGCACTAAATTTTCATACAAGACAGAAAATAACACTTGCCATCACACACAAAAACAACAACAACAAAGTAAGAATCTAAGAATCATAAAATTTTATTTAAGAATACATAATGAAGTTGTCTCCAAGGGCAAAATATCAATCTGGTAGTCTTTTTTTTTTTTTTTTTTTTTTTTTTTCCTGTGTGAAATATTCCCTACATGAAAGAACCCTCCACAGAAAAGATAATGTATGAACACCCATGACATCAATAAATTTATTCTGAACTTTACAACGAAAAAGATGTTCCTGTTGAGGCAATCTTATAAACCTGATAACATCAAACACAAGCACGCAGGACTAGAAATGCCAACAGTTTATGAAATGGAAGAAGTTTTGAAAAGGATAAGGATATGCTAGAAATTGGTTTACAATGAGTCTGAATGGAAGTCAGTAAAGTCATTTGACAAGTGACTTCAAGAGATGTACTGAAGCTGAAAAGGGCACCAGAGCAGATGGCATGAAGCCAGGAGCATAAGAGAAAGACTGAATCAGGAGTTAAAGTGAGACAACTGCTCCCAGCACAAAGGAGAGGAAACAGGGATCTTCTCTCCCGGTCTATCTTTAAAAAGGTGATCTCAAGAAAACAAAGAGTTTATATATGAAACAGTACAAGAGAGCAATACAGGTGCATGCAAGTCAGTGTACCCAGACAGAACCTGATAAGAGGTATATAAAATTGTAAACTACTTGTTTCAAATATAATTGCATTCACACGTCTCTAACTGATCACTATACTGCCCACAGGGCAGGTGGTATTTACTTTAGAAGCAAGATTAGAGAAAGAATTACCCTGAAATCTGTTCGGGATTTTTCTTAAGATTAACCTTTCACACACACGGGCGCGTACCTCCCAGAATGTTCACTTTCATGTCTTTAAGAAAATGAAACGCCATATTATCCTTTAGAGTACTCACTCCACACAAGAGCTACTGTTGGGTGGCTGCTCCCTTTTTTGGCCAATATTTGATTGTAAACAGACTCTTTGCTATGTAAATACATATATCTAGTGTACTTATATGAGCAGATTTAGAGCAGGAAAGAAGAATACTGTTATTTAAAAATGGGGATTTTTTTTGGAACAGAACACTGGATGGTTCATGGATGTCTGGGAGATGCTGGAGTAGATTTTATAGATTGGTACAAGCTGCATAAAAGCATTTTTTCTGAAATGCATAACCTTGAAAAGGGTTGAAAAATAAAATAAAATAAAATAAAATAACCTGCACATGGTAGGATAGCAGATGTATGAGCTGGAACATATTCACCAGCGCAGCCTTCCCGTAGGAAGGTGCAAAAGAAAAAAACACTACCAGAGAAAGAGACCTTTATAGATTCTGTTCTATTAATAATAATAATAATAAAGTCCTAATTTCTTCAATACATCATGTAGCATCCTAATCTTTCCATTATCAAAACATTGTCTCAGTGGAAAATGTAGTCAGTCATTTCCACCAGTAAGTAAAGAGACAAAACCTTGTCATTTTGCTCACAATGACCGCTGCACAGGTGCAATGGTGAATAAATTCACCTTGCAGTTGTGAACTCATATTCTGTCAAAATAAACTTCTCAGAAGCTCTTCCCATCCATTGAACTACTTGGAACACAGAACAAAACAAAACAAAACCAACAAAAACAAACAACGAAACAACCCCCCCTGTTATAAATAGCTACAGACCCCAGCCCACGCAATCTTTAAAAATACACCACTTCTGTAAACATTTTACCCATGCTAACCCCATTACAATTGGTACCAGAAAAATAAATAGCATCCAGGTAATTTGGTGGCTCAAATGATATTTTTGCATGTGCACCACTGTGTACTGTCTGAGCATGTCACAAACCAGCATGAATTTACCATCTGTGAAGTATTCTTGTTCTGTAGACCAAAATGTGGAACAAAGAAAGACACAGTGACCTAGACAATCTTTGGGAAGTTATTCATTTGTTATTTATATCTGCAGTGCTAATCCAGAAGTCATCTACAAGGCTGTTTGTTTTATTTACTGAAAGCCAGCAACTGGTCATGGTGCTTATGGCTGTGCTGGTCTTAATCTCTTTGTGATGGGCCAAAGCAGTATTTGGCCCAAACTCAGACCATGTCCTGAATTTGCACTCTGCGAGTGCATTCAGTGTCAAAAAAGCCTATTTTCTTCATGCTGAAAGCTATAATTTTATTCTGAATGGGTAATACTTTAAACAGTGCTTACTTCTGTTTTCTGTATTGTAATCCTGCATCATCACCAAGCACATGAAGTGCACTCAGGTAGACAGTCCACCTAGAAAGGCTTCTGCACAAAGCAAATTTTAAAAAATTCTGTAGGCAGCATACTTTTCCCTGGGTATTACAGGAAAGGAATGACTGGATAAATTTACTGGTAAAATTTGGAGACCCAAATGAAGAGGCAAGTCAAAAAGGTCCATATCAATTTATTTGAACTAGTTCTGAAACTGGTGTGGAACAGTCTCTGGTATATCCCTAAAAAATACCTAATACAAAAAGGATGTTAGCTGACATTCTGATCTCCAACGCAAACTTATTTGATTGTTACTGGGTTTTGATCATATCCTCTCTAATCTAATTTAGTGCAAAAGATGCTTCAGAGATTTTATGCACCTTTTTTAAGTGCCTCATAAAAGGCACTAACAACAATAACACCTTTAAAGAGCCAAGAATACAAGCTTGTGGAAGTCTAGCTGAAATTCTGCATAAGTAGATTTTTAATAACAATCCACTTGCTTATAGATTTCCCTGGGCCGATGGCTGTAATGCAAGGGAGGGTGTAAAGAAGACGGAGCCAGGTTCTTCTCAGTTGTATTCTGTAATAGTACTAGAGCAATGGGCCCAAACTGAAATACAGGAAAGTCCAGTGAAACATAAGAAAAAAATGTTTTTTAATGCGAGTGTGGTTGAATACGGCAACAGGTTGCTCAGAAAGGCTGTGCAGTTTCCATCCTTGGATGTACTCAGAGCCCAGCTGGGCACGGTCCTGGGCAACCTGCTGTAGTTGAACCTGCTTTGAGCAGGGAATTGGGCCAGGTGACCTCCAGAGGTGCCTTCCAACCCCAACAGTTCTGTGAGTCTATGCGGTTTGCTCAAAAGAAAACATACCACAAAGTACTGCCTTGCAGAAAAAGAAGTACATACACATAACAGGAAAAGTACCAAAACTGCTAGTAGCAATACCACAGTAAAAGTTTCTTTGCATAAGCTCAAATACTATGGTAAACAAAAAAGATATAAGATGTCTAAAGGAAAACACCCTGTGGAGATACTATGTCTTGACGTTTTATACTTCTTCCTTTCACCACAGCCTTAAGATGCAAGTAGGGGAATATTATGACTTTCCTCCTCCAGCTCGCATGGCAAGGGAAGGTGTTCCGCCAGCCGGTGCCCACCTGCAGCAAGGGGAGCAGACCAAAGCACAATCCCCTGGTGAGACCCTGGGTCCCCAGGGCTGCTCCAGCCAGGCGCCAGACCCTTCCTGCAATAGGCTGAGCAGCAGGTAAAAGTATTGTCTCCTGAACTGCTGCAGGAATCTGGGCTCTGCCTAGAGATTGCTGAGCCATGCTGCTGAGGAAAGCTTGAGCCTGTGCTTCACCGTACCCTAGCATAGTACCAGTTCTGCAAATCTTCAGCTGCGCTTGGGAACATCTATTTCTGCTAGAAACATGGGAATGAGGAGACATCTCAGATCGTAAACTCCAGACTCCTTTGTTGTCATGGCAACTGCATCACAAGATTTATTTCTTAACATTTAACCTAGCTCCATCTTGGAAGTACTCAAATTTCTTGCCCCTGTTGTTGCTCCTGTTAGGCCCCAAACCTCTGCCAAGGACCTAAGGACCTTTTTTTTTTTTTTTTTTTTTCCTCTGATCTCATCCTAGGTCCACACTAGTTTATATTCATTATTTTTACTTTTTTTTTTTTTTTTTTTTTCTCCTCCTATTTGAACTGCCAGTAGCCTAAATAGCCATTTACCCTCTACTAAGCAGACCAAGTGGGAGAAATTTTCTGTCTTGGCTGAACAAGAATTTTAACAATCCAGTCTAACAAAGAGTCTAAAACCTGGATGGAGCACAACAGCTACCAAGCACTATTTTTTTTTTTTTTTTTTCCCTCAAAGTGTGCCTTATCAGACAAGCTGGCTTATACAGATGGACTTCTATTCACCTTTTTTTTTCACCTAACCTACATTGCACCCATGTCCATGTCTGGCCTCCTGAAGAAAAATGATTTTCTTCTAATAATCTGCTAGCTGCAAGTGGAGAAGATCTGCACCACTTCCCTCCTCACTGACACTCACCTGGAGCACAGACATTCGTATGTGAGAGCTACGTACACGGCCAGTGCTTGTGACTTTAACATCAGCAACAAAGTATTTCATCCTAAAGTTGCTTAAAAACTGTAGAAGCACTGACCTTTTTTTTGAAAGTGCTGAGAATTTTGCTCAACTGATCATGTATATACATATGCAAACAAATACAGCAAAACAAGGAAACATAGCTGAGTATTTTAATAGAACTTCTCTTATCCCCAGCTTAAGTAATGCAAAAATATATCAAAATGGTTACTCAACAGCATCTTATTTTGCCCCATTAAAAATATTGCCAAGAAACAGAAAACAACAGTATTGTTTCTGTGCAGAACTCAGTGGTTATGTTTGGGGTCAGAGCTAAATAAATACATGATAAGAAAAGCAGAAGAGTTGAAGGGTGCTGTTTCTCTCTTACCCATGCCATGGTTTGACAGATGGAGCCGTGTAAAACTAGTATTTTAATCTAAAATTTTGCATTTTTAGTACCTATACTTGAACCAAAAGCTGTTGCAAGTAAATAACTACTGTCCTCATGAGACTACATTATACAGAACATTTAAGCATTGCTCAATTACTTGGACCCAGTCCTATTAAAAATAATTGTCTCCATTAATCAGTACCTGTTACTATTTTGAATCATTTGGCTTAAGTCACATTTCTTAGGAGAGGTTCAATTAACTTTATTGCAGCTGATTGAACTGCAGTGTACTGCAATCAATTAAATTACACATAGGATGAATTTGTCCAATGTCTTTCAGGTGTGAGAGGTGGCAGTTTTTCATGTGATAACTACTCTTAGGAAAAAATCAAAGTGAATTCTGCACATCTGTTTGGCACTCTCCTACACAAACCTGAAAAGGTTTCAATTTCTGAGGAATCTTTGGAATTGTAATACACCTAATAGCTATATACTGATACAAAGCAGTATGAGATCGTGACCTATACTAGATATTTTAACCTATTTAAAAGAATGTGACTTATATTCATTATTTAAGGGTCTGGGTACATCCAAGATGAACAAAAGAAGTCCAGTCTTTCTCTGGGCAGGTCTCTGACCACTTCTCAATTTCCTCACACCTAGAATGGTTATCAGGCAGGAGGTTTGCACCTGGAAACAAGATTCAGAGGTCCACAGCTAGAAAGAGAATCTGGGCACAATTTAAAATGTCACCTTCTTTTTCTACTAAATCTTTCCCCTCTTCCTTCCCAGCTGACCTGACAACTCAGGAGCATGAGCCAAATATTTCATCCATCTGGCTCGCAGTGATCCTTATGATGATGGTGGCCTAACTTAACCACAGAAGTTGCACTGACCCCTTGCCCTAGTTTTGTTGTTATTTATTATGTTGCTATTTATTTGTTATTCTTCTGGTCTTTTCAGCATGTATTTATTCTGTATACCTGCGTTTCATTACTACCTGATAATTTGTCCAGTTTCTGCTATATTTGCTTCTGTTTTTCTTAAAATAAATTGCATGAAGATAAGCTGATAAGTATTATTTGCGCAAATTCCCATGCTTTTTGAAAATAAGTTTTACTTGAGAATTCAGTAAAATTAAAATTAAGTTTATGAAAGATACTCTGTTGCACTTTAAACAGATACCTTACTTTTAGTTTGTTTCTAGCTGATATTATAGCTTATAAATTATGATACACAGCCAGCTGACCTCTGAGTAGCAAAAATAGCAAACTAGAGGTCACCCATATACTAATGATACATCTCCAGCATATCAGCCTTTCACAGATGAAATCATGCATGAAAATCTGAAACTGCTTAACCATTGCAACCAGAAGCTGCTTTCACCTCATTTCTCTGACATATCTATTATCATCCACCTTTGCTGGGGTTTGTTTTGAGGTCAAGAGCAACTGCTTTTCCATGTAAAGAAAAGAAATACAACCCCAGCTGCACATTCAGGCTGTGGTTCTGCAGTGGAATAGTAAGTTTAACAGACTCTTGCCCCTCTGCAGTCTCTGGCTGACCACCCACCCCCATACCAGTTGCTGCTCTCATCAACAGAATCACTAATGTTTCATGAGGCCCTTCCCACATCCTAACTTCAGAGGAAAACAAACAAACAAACATAAATTATAATTTTAATCCAGATCATTCAAGTGAAATGGTTAACACTGCATGGGTTCCCAAATTATCCTTGTGATCTGACTGCTCAGCACAGAGGGAGGAGCGGTGGTCTGTTCAGTTGACAAGCCATGCCCAAGCATGCTGTGGCAGTGCTGTGCTAGCATACTCCCTGTTGCACCTCTCAGCTCCTCTGGGACTACTCTTTGCAGGGCCTCATGAAGAACAGGATCCACTTGGGACAGGCTGTGCTTCTAAGCCAGGCTTATTCCTAGAGCCATTTGCTGAGCAGCTTCACAAGCAGCTTTACCTGTGCAGCTGAGAGGGTGTGAGGGGACAGCAATGAAGATCAGGGGAAGCTGAAGCCAGCATGATCACCTGTGAAGTTATGCCCTGAGAACAGCACTCAGCTGCCTCACTCTTGCCTATGAAGTGACTAAATGCTTCAGACCCCAAGTAAACAATTCCCAGCTTAATACCTTATAAAAACAGGAGGTAATATTCAACCCTAAAAATACATCCTTTTTAAAATCAGGAGCATGGTGGAATTATGCAAGCACTGAGAAGACAATGGATCTTTATCTAAATTCTGAATGAACCACTTGATAAGTATTTACAATAGCTAGAAGATAGCAGGCTGAGCACTTCTATTTTTAAAACTCTGCATACCTACATTAAAGGCCATTAGGCAGAGAATTCTAAACTAGGTTTCAAAATATAGATCTCTTCATGAGTATTAATAATGCAGTCTAATATTTCTTGTCATTAGGGAAGCATACATTAGTCAAGCAACACAATTTGAAGTTAAACATTATTCATGGACCGTAAACTGATCGGTTCTGCACGTTCCAAAGATTTTCAGCTAAAGCCTTTACAGAGATTACACAGATATATTGACAGAATGTGTTGTCATCAAGTGCAGATAATCTATGTTTCCTCCTCCCACATATAGTCACTTTCCAGAAAATGCATCTGCACTGGGAAGAATAAAAAATGTATTGCTCGTGTATTTCTCTTTATGTAGGAAAGCCTGATCTTACAGCATACGGAGGTAATTCTTTCCTACATTTTTTCAACGCACTCTGCCTTAAAGTCAGAATTGCTGGCAAGTCTCTTTGTAGGCCATGTCTGATGTTGTTAAAACTCAGAGTAGTTAGGATGTATATGATGGCATTTGCTATACAAATACACAGTAAAACATTTATGTCTTAGATTGAGACCTGTAGACAATTACTATGTTCTTTACAGATACACGCTGCAAAGAAATAAAAATGACAGAAAATAGCTTTAAATAAGGAAACAAATGTAAGCCAATATTCCTTATTCAGGTGTGAATAGGCTGACTGTCTTTATGAAAGACCACGAAGAGGAGAACTGAGTCCAGAAACAATAGGAGCAGCTCCAGCTTGATTAAAGGCATAGACAGTGCCTCATAGTAAAGATACTCAGGCAGTGCCTCATCAAGTGCATTTTACTTGAAATCTGTCTTCAGTGATTAATGTTGGAAAGGAGCATGGTTTGGCATTTTAATAGTTACTAATATGTTACTATCTATATGGACAGGCTTTCTAATTCAGACCCACCAAGCCCACGGGCAGGCCTGAGTTTTTCACCATTTGTTGTTCCAAGACCATTGCATCATTTGACTGTTTGCTCAGACAAGTCACGCAGCTGACCTACACTACAGAAAGGCATCCTTTCGATCAACAAAGTCCTGATTTAATTACCTTTATCCAAATGCTCACTGACTTCAATAGCAATACTGAGTCAAGAAATGGTAAACAGCTTATGCCTCTGGACCTCAGTCCTAACTGCCTGAGCTATTCAAACTGTAGGAACTGATGAAAAAAACTGATTACTTAACCAAGTAATTTGCAGGGTTCAGATCTGGAAGAAAAATAAATAAATAAATAAAATACTTAGGTCTAAATACTTGGGGAAAGAGCAGCCAAGGCAATCTCTTCTTGTACCAACATCAAGTACCAACCTCATGGTTCTAGCAGGCTGCCCACTACTAAATCTAAAGTTAACCTGCCCTAAAGACTTTTAGGAATAATAATAATAATTAAAGGAATTTAGATTGACAAATACTAGTACTGAAAAGAACTTTAGGTTCATGGCCTTATCTTTGTGTATATATATATAAAGTACAATATCTGTACCTTTGTTCAGTTTGGTTTTTCCTTCATCTAAGTAATAGTTAATTCCATAGGAATGAATTTATGAGATTACTGAATGCAGAAATGGGGGTCTGCGTCAGAATTGCACTATAACCCCAATTCTGCCTAAGACTAACTTTGTGACCTTTAAGCCCATGCTTCTGTTCAACAGCCCCGAAAAGCAGAAAATAACTAATTCACTGTACCATACCTAATCAGTCATCAGACACTAAGGCTCAGTTGATGGTGGTGAAAACTCTAACAGATTTGATTAGGAAGCACAACATATCATAAAAAACAATAATGGACAATCCCCTGGAATCTACTTTTGCACAGGATTGACAGAATTCACTAGGTGTATTCACAAAGACAACAATAAAAATCCTGCTCACTCTACTTTGTACAAGAGTATCAGAATGTCTATCTGTAATTATAATGTATCACAGCTACTAGGTACAAATACATAGTGCTACAAACATCAGCTGAACAAAAACTCAAAACCAACAGAAGACAACTTTTCTGTTCTCTTTAAAGAAAACAAACTTGTTTATAGGAGCAACTTTGTTAATTCATTATGAGTCTTTCTGCTACCACTTCAAAGCAGCAAAGTCCTAATTTACTCACTATGCACACAGAACGACATTTTTACCATTTCATGCAAACAGCTTCTCTGTTAAGGAGGAATGATTTATTTTGGTTTGTGAACAACCATCTTAGAAGTACAACAGCAGACTCCTCAAAGCATTTTGTCATAGTGGATAAGAATCACCATCAAACCTTTCATTAAGTTTGATTTTATTTGTAAATAGTTGGAAGTAAAAATCTATTTTTACTGATCTGATGACTCATGGAGCACGAGGAAATTTTCTGGCCTTTAAAGCAGCTCCACCTAGCCTACACAGAATGCTAGTCCTGAGGCAGTATCCTTGCAAGCAAAAGGCAAAACCAGTTGAGCAATGCTTTTGCCTTATGCATTGCTCCAAGTCTGTGGGTGCCTGCAGTGGCAGTTAAGATGATGCAGCCTGTCCTTTGGAAACATTTGCTCCACAGCAACACGGTCAAATTCTGTATCAAAACAAGCTGGAAACACGTCTTCAGAAATGCTTTTTTCCTCCTGGGTGGCCTGAAAGGAACATAAACCTGCCCTTCTCTTTCTTTCAACACCTAAAGTTAGCAACAAAATTGCCTGCTTCACAAACAGAAGTTGGCTGTGCAATGTATTGGATGAATCAGTGCTGTTATGCACTGACATTTTAGGAACACACTGAATAGCTGTAAGATCGTATAAAAATGTAGCAACTCATCAAAAAGCATATCATTGAAATAAGCATGCCACAGAACAGCACAGACGTTGCGGAGAGGGAGACAAATGAAACACGAGTGAAAATAACAACAGTTTTTCTATCAGAAAACAGCAGACACACCCATAGCAGCAGTAATTTTGCAGACGTGTTATGCTGCCGCTTTTATTTTTCATGCATTCAATTAAAAACAAACAAACGACAACAACAAAACCCAACAAACTCAAAACATTCACAGATAGCAAAACCCAGATAAGCTTGGTTCTATATTAAATCTTTTGGAATGTGAAATAAGCCTAAAAACAAACAAGGACAGATCAGAAAAAAAGCTTAGAAAGAACGTACAACAAAGGAAGAATAGAAAGGGATGCTGCTGCCTTACACTGAATGGCAGAATTGCTTGGTACTTCCAGAGGTAAGGATGAGAAGCTTGCATTGAAACACCAAATATTATGTAAACCTCTTACGATTTCAGTTCAATTGCTTTGTAACTAAGTACTGTCAAATAGACTTTAAATGTCAACCAAGTTCTTATGCAAAGGTTTAGAACTTAAAGGCATAGTGGAATCAATCAAAACAAAAGTATTTTATTTCCCCAAGGTATTTTATTTCCCACAAAGTTATAATCACTAAAAGCTCGATGCCTAGGTGATTTGTATACTTCTCTTGAAAGCGAGCTGGACACCTTCACTGAGATGCTGGAGCTCAGATTTCTTAAGTACTCAGTAAGCTGCATCCTACTCCAAAGGAGACATAACTGTACGCAAGATGTTGGAATGATTCCTGTGAACATTTGATGTGCCAAAGCTTAATCCTAAATCATCAACAACAGTGAAGGGCCAGACGAATGCTCACTCCTGACAGCAGTACAGATGGCAGGTTACGCACCACAATCTGACCACCTTTCTGAGTGCTGAACTCCCTGCTGGGCTGCTAAATCCTGCTTGGTCAGCACCAGCAAGGGCACTCCCCGCCAGACCCCCTGAACGATCTGCGAATCAGCATGGGCCAAGGATAATTTTCCAAGAGGCAGGATGGACAATGAGGCTGCCTTGCCTTGGAGGCAGATTCTAACTGTATAATAGTGCATTGTTCCATGCCAGCAGCCAGCCACACCAGAAAGCTTTTAATGCTTTAATCTACTAGCTCGTGTGAGTTTTACATGCTAGAGAGGTATCTGGGAAAAAGAATTTTGCTTTTTGCCAAGCATACATCAAGTAATCCCACTAGTAGTTACTGGTTTCATTTCAGAGCTAGCAATAACAATTTCTAATGACATGTTGCTCACATGGCTTTGCAGTGTGATACACTCACATGTAAACAGAACTGTGAGAGAGAGGTACACACACAAGTCAGGTGTGTGACTTTTAGATGACTTTAAGGTAGCAATTGATTCTTCTTGTACACCGTGTTTTTTATCACAGCCTCTTAGCTCTTTGCTTAAATTGCCCCTATTACAGAAGCATAACAATGTATTTCTCTCCAAATAGCTTGACCTAAATCAGTTTTGTCCCAGTTACTGACATTGACAAGTCATTCTGGCAATGCTAGTGGTACAATTGCAGAGTATCTTAATACTCTTTTTATTGATTTCCAGGTTTTTCATTTAAACTACAAGGAAGACAGACATGAAAGACCTGATTAAGGTCCTGAGGTTTGACCATGTTAACAGGAAAGGTTCAGTTCTAGGAAACTTGCTGTAAAAAGTAGCCTTAATGTGTGTTACTCTCTCGTACTAATACGCACCCCAAATCCAGCATAGGCAGCACTGATGTGATTGGCCAAACCTGAGGCTGAATAATTTCTGCCAGGGGATTTCATTACTGCATGTTGATCTTCCTGACAGGACACAAGGAATTTCTGATCCATAACCAAAGCTCCTGAGAGCTTCTGAAATTAAAGATATTTTTAGACATTCTAAATATATGTAGTCTGAAATAGTTAAGTGATCAATTGCTAAGAATGTGTTCCCTTCACACACATACATAATATATCTTTACCAATAAGAATACATTTCTTAGCAAAGAAGCTGAATTTTGTCCAGAGAAATAGAGAAAAATGTAGGTGTGCATTTGACAATGTATGGATCTACTAGAAACAACTCAGCCAATAGGCATCGGGAAAGTGACAACTGTGGTGTTCAGAGGCAGCAGTTTAAGAATAAATAAATAAAGCTGGCAAAATATGCCACTAATTAGTCCTTAATGTTTTCTAAGTGAGGAAGAACAGCTACAATCTGATACAGCCTTTACTTACTCCATCAAATGGCTAATCTTGGTACAACAGAATAGTAAATTGCAAAAAAACAACACAAAAGGACAACGGTCTGGGAAAATAATTCAGTCTTGTCAACAACATACTCCAATTTTAACAGTGTCTCAACAGAAAGCTTTAAAGCAATTTTGCTCATGTTTACTTGGCATTTCTTTCCTGGTGTTCTTGCTCAGAAATAAAAAGTTGGAATTTTTATGCTCCCCAAAAGACTAAATCTTATTATTTAGTTCAGAAATTGAGTTTATCCAAATTTGGAAAAAATAGGTTGTAAAATTCACAAGTTTTGTATGTAAAGATCAGGGCAAATATTTAGGATTTCCTGAATCCCTGTGCTATCCCTATGGGCTTGATGCCACTCTTTGGAAATCCTGTTTAATGTGCTGATGCTTCCATTCATTCTACCCATGTCCCGTTCTACTCACACTGAATGCTCCTATTGCTCTCCTTTTCATCTGCATTTTCTGTTTGCCCTTCATCCTTTACCTTCTTATAATATAGTCTGAGGACGTGTCTAGGACACAGAGAGAATGACTCCCAAGGTGGCTGACACAATACTGCATTAGAAGCACCTGAGCTAGCTAGCTAGCACTGAGTAATCTGGCATGCCTAAATGATGCAGCGTGACACCATGCAGAGACATGAGCTCAAATCCTGGAAGAAATGCCAGGATTACCATACATACCAGCATGGTGCTGCCCTCAGGCTAATTAGCACTGCAACAACACACTTTTGTCACTTCTGGTTTCAGAGGTAGTACCTTCAATGCCAGTTCAAGGCTCTCTCTACCACTGGCCACGCACAGCGTTAATGTGTGCACCCACATCATTAACGTTAAATGTACTGGGACCACGGTCAGGGATGACATACGGAGATTGCTGTTGAAGGCACTAACTATCTTTTCCAAAATTTAATCAAAATCAGTATGATCTTGTACACTAATGACTGGAGTATTCTCAGAACATAAGGAATTAACTAAATAAGGCATTCAGTAGTTATCCCTCAGCAGCTGACAGATACAGATAAATGTGATTACCTGACTGTAGGGATTTCACTGCTTACTTGCTCTGAATTCTGATCTTGCAGAGAGAGGAAGTAGGGTTAACCCCATCGTTCTGTGACCAGATTTTTCCTAGATTTCAAGGAAAATATTTGGAGTACTGATAGTCTGAAGTGTCTTGACCTTGACTCCTGATATACAGTATTTGATGATACAAATACTTTTTGTATCTATCATTTCCCTTAGTATGCAGACAAATACATGTACTTGTTGCAAACAAAATAAAGTAAATATCTTGGAACTTTTGAAACGGAGCCAAGATTAGAACCGTATCATTACTTACTGGCAAAAAGATTAAGCTGGTAGTATCTCCTAAATAGGGAGGACCTTGGGGTTAGCTGCTTAGTGATGGAGAAACTTCCCTCTTTCAGAACCTGAAAGAGACCTAAGAGTAGGAAAACATATATTTTTTTTCCCCTTATTATTTATAACTTAAGGTTTTCCATCATGACAGTATAATTATAATGTTATTAGTTACAAATCAATCACCTAAAACTTTACTGTTTTGGTTATGTGACTACTGCTGTGTCAGGGAAATGTATTCCAGTCCAGCAACAAACCTGAGTCTTTATGAATTTTGACCTGTGCGAGTATTTCATTAAAGCCTTATTCTGGTGCCATCAGAGTCTATCACCATTGAAGATGACTCAGTTCTCTGCACTCTAATGAGGGACTTTATCCATTGTAGATCCTTCTTACCAGGCAGGAATATTGCAAATGCAAAATATTTTCCACCATCTTTATCACATTCACTTAACTAATCAATTAAGGAATCTGGAGTGAAGTAAGAATTAGGATCAAAGTCTGTTGTCTCATCATGGACAAAGTTTCTTATAACATCGAGGAATTAAGCCACTAGCTACAAAGCATAACTGATGAGTAAGTAGGACAGGATCTGCTGTCTTGAGCCAGAAAGATGTATACCCAAACAAGAGGGTGAAATGGAAATTTTTTAAAATCCAAAAATAGAGAGGAAGGATAGATTGCAGGTTGTGATAAAAATGAAGGTCAGTTTCCTCCATCTGGAAAAGATGAAGCAATCTTTCACTTTTAAAGACAGAACAGGGAAAGTAATATATTTTACTGTTTTACTTCTTACTTTGCCTTCTAAGCAGGATACTCAGTTGTATAATTTGATTTTTTTAATTATTATTTTTTATTTTTAGTCTTGAATACTGTATTCATCACAGCTCCAACTAAAACACCAGCAAAGTTCTATTAACTCTTTCCACCAGGAAATCACAATTACCAACTGAGAAATAAGGGCTTATCAATTACCTTCTTTGCTCCTGTCTTTAATTTTTGTTTTTATTGAAACAGTTACAATAATTTTGGCTTAAAGCAATTGTGACCAATGTGCTACTTTTACTTTTTTCTTCTTTGTGCTTTTTTTAAACAAATACCACCTGCTTAAAAGCTACTTAGGCAACATTTCATTTAGAGTACTAAACTGCTTGTTAGTGAAGCATCTCTGAGCTGCCTCACAACCTAGAATTCCCACTGCTTGCTCTCAGGTTAATAAAGAATACCCTCACTTAACTATGAACTACACATAACTGTATTTCTTTCTTTTTTTTTTTTTGGTATCACCCCAGGGTTATCACATAATTTATCAAGGAGAGATGAAGAATTTTGTTTGACATAACTGTAGCCCGTCTGGAAGCTTGTAGAAGATCTAACTTGGCCCAAAGCTATGATTTAATACAGTATGATGACAGCTAGGAAAAAGCAGCTAATGCCAAAAACCTCACTGAACATTATAGTTTCAGAACTGCTTTACTATAGAGGCTCTATTAGCAAAATGCTTCCTGGATATGTCTTAGTTATAGAAACCATAAACCGTGGTTGCTTGTTTTCTTTTCCTTTGTCATGCAGCACGATACAGATTAAAAAGAGACAAAATTACTTATCTCAGAGAAAGCATACACTTTGAGGTTTTACCAGTATTTTGATAGTGTCCAAAGTCAGTGAACTGCACTTTGTCTTGTCTTTTATGTAAGAACAAGGATGAGTCATACAAGACTAAAATAAACACTGGTTTAGAGTCAGTCTTACTAATAATAGCTGCTACATCTTCACAAAGTCTTCCCCACTTGAAACTATTCTATTACTAATATAGTAGTATGGACCACAGTACTCATAGTTGAATTTTACCTCAGCTGATTTTACCTTAGTGATTTGTTTTCATGTTTATATCAAAACTGATAAATCACACTAGACAGTGGGGCACAGCAATTTTTAAAATGTGCTACCACTGAAACATTTATACCAGCCATTAATCCTACATGGCAGTGAGTGATACCAGAAGGAAGCTAAATTTCTGACTGCAATACTAACCTAGAGAACAGGAATAGCACCTAGTCCTAAAACATAAATCATGCCTCTGAACACAGAGAGGATATTTGAGCCCCTGCCTCAGGCTGGACAGTGTTTTGAGCAACGTGACCTAGTGAAAAATCTTTAGGGGTTCCTTCCAACCCAAACCATTCTATGATTTCCAACATATCCATCCCATTATGAACATGTGAATTTTATTTTGTCACTTTGAGAAAACTATTAAACCATTATTCATCTTTCATGTCTCAATACTCATGAATGAGTATTACCATCTTCAATGTTTTTTATAGACCAAACTCAGATTTTAAATATTTGTAGAGGGCAAGATACTGCAAAGGTAACACTAAGGATACAACTTTTCACAGCAGAGCAAAACTTAAGCAATAAGGTAGAAGGAAAACCTCCCTGTGTTATGACTGGACCATGAAAAACTATTCATGCTTATCCCAACAGACAAGAACTTCCTGCTTGGATGTACATTAGACAATTGAATGGGATTTATGTTTCTCTGGATTTAAACAGATAGTTTTCAGATGCTGTTAAGCTTTTCATCCTCTCCATAACAGCAATACATTTACTGTTCCATTGCCTTAGGAATTTATACAACATCTAAACAATTAGCTTGATATGCCTCTGCTTATCCTCAAGAAAGTCTTTCAATTTTCTGATCAGGGATCTCTTTTTCTGGGATTGATCAGCCTTCTGGACAGTGAGGGCTTATACTAGTTACCACCTACCACTGAATCATTTATTTTATTCAAACAAGCAGAATGATAGTATATTTTTAATCCACATTTTATAGTTGTTCAAGGGGATAGACTTTGTGTGTGCGTGTGTGTGTCTGTGTGTAGAAAAACAAGAAAATGCCCTGCAGGTTCAACACAACTGATCTTTCATTACAATCCTCAAACAGGGCTGCTGTCAGGTCACTGAATTTTGTCCTTCAAAACTGACAACCACGACCAGCTGTTATTAGAGAAGCACTGTCAATGGCTTTCTCTAAGATTTAAATACTTCATTTAGCTTTTAATTTCCGCTGTGAATATGCTTTAATTATGTAGCCATACTTGGAGAAATGAAGCAACAACAGATTCTTTCAAGGCTCTCATAGCCTCTGTAATATCATGAGCATATGCCATTTGTGTTTTATCAGAGACACTAAAACAATGTAGTATTGTTTCTAGTGCACTTCCGATTTTTTTTCTGGCAAAGAGTGGTATTGAGACTAGAAAATGAATTGTCTTGGCAGCAAGAACAGTTTCTTCCTAGCCTTCCAAAATAAGTAAAAAACCAAAGGCATATATAAAATATTAGACCTATATGAAATCTTCGAATACATTCCCACCCACACTAATTGTGTTACACAAGAAACAAATACAATCTAGGGAGTATCAGGCATATTTTTCACACGCAGCACATCTTTTTTCACACAGATGTAGATCTCAGATTTCTGACCATGTACTAGTGATGGAAGGGAGAGTACACATGTTTTGGCAGTGGAGGAATTGTGTATCTCACATAGCTGTGAAGCTTGATTTTTATCCTTGCATCAATTTCTCATTTCATAGAAATGTTAAGATTAATCAGGGTTGTTGAATTCTTTTTCGTTGGTTTTAACATACTGTGTTATAGAAGTTCCTTCCAAAATAGTCATCCACTCAGTGAATTAGGAGATGACTTGGCATATTATTTTTTTTTTTTCCTCACAAAGCAAAAGCAAAATATTTCAGTAGATTACAGTAAGAGTGAAAGGATAATTTCCTTACAAAACTAAAGGATCCAACAACAGTTTCTGATATAAATTTCCAGAACCTCCTCCCCACTGACAGGCAAGAAGAAAGGTAGCTGCCCTAAATATTCATACTGGGTACTGAATTGAATTATTCTTCTTAGTGAATGTACTAATTTGAAGAATTAAATTAATGAACTAAGTGTTAGAAACTTTCTCACAATTTAAACTTGAAGCAGAATGGCTTTATTTCAGTAGACCGCTCACAGGTCTCCTGATAGAGAGGTCTGTAGGTCTACTGGTAAGAAGAAACTTATATGGCCGAAAGTAAAGATCGTCTTCCTGTCTCTGCCTTCCCACGTCTCTTCCAGCACACCATATGTTTCACATAGAATATTCCAGATGGATGCTTAAGGGGTTCATTAATTCAGTTATTCCCCAAACCCTGGTTTCTGAGGATCTATGCAACTCAGACCTTTGTAAAATATGAACAAAATTCTCAGCCTTGTAGTGAGTATACGGTCCATTCTGCTATCTTTGCTACACAGAGCAAAGTTAAACTCGATTAACAGAAGGGTCCCATGGAAAGGTTCTTCAGTTTGATTTCTATTGCTGACAAGTTTTGTTGGTAAAGCAACAAACATTTTTCTTCCATGAAGTTAAGAGTGTTATGGGGTGTGCGACTCAACACTAGTCTGAGCTGTACCGGCAGCTTACTACAGAAACTGCCAGCAGACAGTGCTAGTCCTTCTTTCACAAACAGATTACAAACAGCTGAGATAAGGGAGAAACATGCAGTCCACTTTCCAGGTACTAGTAACACATGCAGAAGTGGTGTGGCTGGTGAAGGAGCACAGTGCTAGTACTGACATTGTTTCTGAACTACTACTTCACCTCAGTAACATGCGCAAACCATAGAATCATAAAGGTTGAAAAAAACCTCCAAGATCATCTGGTACAACCATTCCCCTACCACCAACATGACACATTAACCATGCCCCTAAACATCACGTCCAACTTTTCCTCAAACACCCTCTGGGAAGGTGACTCCACCACCTCCCTGGGCAACCCATCCCCATGCCTGACTGCTCTTTCTGAGAAGAAATGTCTCCTAATTTCCAATTTGGGACAAACATCCACGATACTGCCAATGTCTACTATCAATGTAGACAGAGATGGAAGAATAATGTATTATATTTATGCTAGACTAGCAAGTGGAAAAATACAGGTTGTGTGTATTTCAGGTTACTAAAAGAAATAACATTAATTCACTCACTCCCTATGTGTTGGCTCAGGTTTAAGGCTGCGTATATGATCTTGCGAACTTCAGCTATTGTAGAATACACTTCATTCATTTCACAGTAAAATGTGAAAAAGGACAAGCAGGCAAATTTCATGTCACAATAGAGAAACAAAAATATATTTTTGTTTGGGTTAAAAAATAGAGTAAATTGAAATGAGAGGTGAAAAGGTCCTAGAAACACCTGCTTCAAGATGTGTGATCAAATTCTACAGCATGTGAAGTTGGAGCTTGAGAAGATCATGATGCAAGTCATCCAAATATAGTAGACCAGCAAGATTTGGAAGATCTGGAAAGAATAAGCAGGATTTCTGGAGTAGAAAGTCGAGGGAAGAAGTGTAGACACTATTATGGAGAAGATTCAGAAATGGCAAAAAGAAGGGACAGTGAAAAAAAACGAGACAAGAATAGGAGGGGGAAAACAGAGTTAGAGAACAGAGAGGTGTGAAGGGTAGTTCATGAGAGAGACTCATATGGAGGAAAGGAAAAGCTGTAGTACACAGTATGCCTACCGAGGGTACATAGTTCCCCAAAACAAATATTTTTCTTCATGGTAACACCTCCCAGTCCTGGTTCAGTGCAAAAACATTAAGTAAAGACAACTATTGCACAGACTAAAAGATAAAATTGCCAGAGATTTTTTTTTATTTTTTTTTTATTTTTTCTCCTTCAATTGTGTTAACTTCTCGTCTGGGAATCTCTGCCATTCTTTAACAGAGCTTTCCCCAGTAACAAACAGGTAAATGCCTATCTCTACTTGCCATAAAAACAATGCTCATAAAGCTAAGAGCTTCCAGTAATACACATCGGAACACAGAATAATCCAGAGTCTCTCATGCAAATTAATTGAGTGTTTTGCAACAAAAACATGCT
Source organism: Oxyura jamaicensis (assembly GCF_011077185.1). Classification (NCBI taxonomy): domain Eukaryota; kingdom Metazoa; phylum Chordata; class Aves; order Anseriformes; family Anatidae; genus Oxyura; species Oxyura jamaicensis. Next base: position 7,649,341 of record NC_048897.1, on the reverse strand, counting down.
AAAAACCAAATACATTGGAACATAAATAAATATTGGATTGTCAGATAACAGAAAGAGAGCAAAATTTGTAATACAGACTTATGCCTCCTTCTCTTGTCTTTTAAGATTTCACATTGATGATATTTCTCTGTAAGATCATCTGGAAGTGAAGTGAATAACATGGAAAGGAATAGTAAAGTCCTATGCCTCCCTGAAAACAACAAACAAGCTGTAGAAATAAATACATTTTCTCTTAGAAAAAAATGAAATAAAATAACTATATGTTTCAACAAATATGCCCCTTTTCCTCCACAGTCTCTGTTGTTGATAAACTAATGAAAGCAGCCTCTGTCACTGAAAGATTTCTAAATTCCCCCCCCCCCCCCCTTTTTTTTTTTCCTTTTCACTATCACTGACCCAATAATGAAATGTTCTGACATTTTACAGTGGCCTTTGAGGAAGGCACAAATCATCCATAATCAATTTTTAACATCTACCTCTGCAGCATCTAGAAAATTACTACACATATTAGAAGCTTTTTTAGCTAAAGAACTGTTAGGATATATATTGTTCAAGAAAAAATAAAAAGAATTACCTACTGAAGTATTTCTTTGGAACCTGGTTTGCCTGTAGCTCTGAAAAATGACAAATTTGGATGAGAACATTCTTCCTAGAAGTGGCAGCTCTGAGCTTTCACTGTACTGTCACATGTATATTATTATTTGGTCATTTATACTGGAAGCAGCTTCAGAGAAGCTGTGACAATTAAGGGTTCAGCTTGGAGCAGGTGTAGTCCTAGTACTTACGTGGGCAATTATCTTACGTGTAAGCCTGACTTGCTGTACGTTCATCACTCTGCTGTCTCAACTATCTACAATATAATCTTAATGGTATCTCACATTTGTGTTTACACACATATATACACTTACATATACAAATGCAAATGTATATAAATGTGTAACAGCTGCTGATAGCCTGATCAGCTGCAGCAGATTTAGTTCAGCTGCTAATTCAAGAGATACAACCTGACACATGACAAATACGTGAAAAAAAGAGATACAACCTGACACGTGACACGTGAGCATGATAATCATTGAAGTACCAATGAATCCTAATCTGTTGATCATCCACACTTTGGAAAACCATGCACACTTTAAACAGTACCAGACAGGATGAAGAAACCACTTCAAGGAGTAGGTAACTACTATATGTTTTTATGCATTTGCTTTCTACAAGTCTGAAGAGAATTCAAAGTATCTGCACAATTCATTATACTGGTCAGGTGACAAAAGGATAGGATACATAGCCCAAAATAAAGAGGGTGGCAATAGCTTCTTGCACAGCTGCAGCTAACAAAGGACACTGGACCACTACTGCTATATGATATTACTGCTGCGAGGGTCGTGGATCCAGAGGGACGTATTAGCTTTTACTGTCTGCAGACTTTGCTTATACTTCTCATTCTGCCTTGCATATAATCATCTTATCACAACTGTTAGCTATTTCTGACCTACTTTTAATTGGTGATCTTCTCTGCTCTAATAATGCAAATTATGATACTTTCATCTGAAGCATCAAGATAACTTAATGAATAACTAGGTGATAATGTCACCTCTACATTCCCTATGCCTATGTCTCTCCTCCTATGTTTTTAGACCCTTGTGATCTGACACAATGTGATCTTCTAAATGTAGTCCCCATTTTTGTTTGAGAAAAATCTAGTAATTTTCTGCCAAATGTTTTAAACTGTTAATAACTTTAAAGTTATTTCTTGGAGGGTTTTCAGTTCCCCTGACTTTGAAGTGAAGGTGGCCAAAGGATATATCAAAAGTATTATTGATTTTGAATTTCAGGAGTCTGGGCAGTTTTAAAAATCTAGCCCTTAAGCGACTTATCATCTAGATTTTCTATGCTTTGTGGGATAAAAAACCTCACACATTATTTCTTAATGCAGAAAAGGCATCAGGAGAGCAATCTCTACCAAAAGGAGTAATTAAAAATTTTAAGGGAAATAGCCTTCCCAGCATATTTGCATCATTATGCCTTGATTAAAAGTAAATTCTGCTAATCCAATTAGAGTAATGAATGAAAGTCTAGCAGGTTCTGTGCATTAACATAAGAAATTGTATAGAAAAACAGATTCTTTAAAAGTGTGAGAAACTTATTTTGACTGTAATCATATAAACATAAAATACAAATCAGAAAATACGGCACTGTTCAAGTAGGTAGAGATGTGTGGGTGGAGATGCTGGAATCTCTTTGGGATCAACTGCTGCACTAACACCACTGAAGCAAGTCCACAAATTAGAAAATATGATTTATTTTTAACATTATTTATGAAATAGTATTACAGTTCAGTATGTTTCCCACTAGGTAGCAGGTTTGTTTTTATTAAACCTCTCTTTAACAAGAAGTGAATAACAGCTATGGCAAAGCACATCACACCCATTTGGCTAGCTAAACTTTGACCACAATAATGTGAAGTGGTAATTTACAATAGCTTAAAAGAAGACTGACCAAAGTCCTCGTGGTAGGACCAACATTATTAAGAACATGCCCTGACCCACAATAGCTTTGATATAACAAAGGCATGAGCAAATCCAAATTTTCCTGGTAGTCCATAAAATGTACAGGTGAGAACCTTTTTTTTCATGGGAGTAAGGTTATTCTGTCTAAATGGCTAATTATAAGCATGTGTATTTACAAGTGTGAGCTTAAAAATCTGCTAGCTAATTCATTTTAGCAGTAAGTTCAATGCTCTAATGGAAGGTTAATCATATTTTTTGTAGTTTAAATAAAGGAAACATCTATGTAAAGTTAGATGTAGATACTGTTACATTACTGGAATGATAATATGCACACAAATGCATGCATATACGCATCTTCCTTAAACACTTATTGTATGATGAACAGCAGCAGCAGCAGCCCACCAGGAAACCTAATAATTTTGGTATACAAAAGGAAGGTATACGGTATAGGGTAAGGAACCCTGCCTCCTTAAGACAGTATTGTATAGCAAAACCTCAAATGTCTCATTACTCTATCTGTAAAGTGAGAGTATTAACTGCCTTTTGGAGAGCAAGAAGATCAAGATCTGCAATAAATATATTTGTACAATGTAAAATCTAAAACCAAATAATCAATATTAGTTTATTTTACTTCAGAAAATAGAAATTTATGGAAGCCAGAGACTTCTACATTGAACTATGATTGATGGCTGTAGAATTTTGCATAGCTGGACCGGAATGATTTAGAAGCTAAACCAGAGTTCGAGTGAAAACAACAAAAAAAGGCAAGGTGTACAAACGGTACATTTATAATGAAAGGAGCAGGGTCAGAAAAAGTCAGGGAAAGAGAACGAATGTATTACAGTTTCCTGTGAATACTAATACAATTGTAATTGTTTTAAATTTATTACTAACTTACAAATAAAAAATTATAATGAAATGATAATTAGAAGACGTTTTGCAGATATTGAATTCTTAAAAGTAAAAAAAAGAAAAAAAACCATCCAAAACAAACAAACAAAACCAGAACAAGTTAGCCTTTCTAGTTTTCCTTGGCCAAAAGTAGCACAATAATGGTACATTTCTTAAATTACTCTGGGAAAGGATCAAGAATTGAGAGATTTCTACCATATTAAATAAAGATTGAGATACTCTGTTAAATGTTCAATAAATTTACAGCAACACAAGTCACAGCAGGACTTGCACTAAAGGATCCCTCTGGCACAAGTACCAGAATGTGAATTTTAAGCTTACTGACTATACACCTAAATTATGATTTCCTTTTGAATAATAATAATAATAGTCCCACAAATCCACTTAATGATATTAGAAATTGAAAAATGTTACAGAAGGATTTTTTTTTTTCTTTATTATTTCTAGTGTGTTTTAATGATTTGGTGACTACAGATTTCAAAATCATTGTAAGACATTTAATATTCTGGCTGTCAATTATCCTGCCAAAAACGCACAGCATCTGGCTACTAAGTCAACAACATGTGAGGTTGTCATTAGTAACTGATCACTCTCTTGTGAGATAAAATCTTTATATGCCATTTCCTAAACTAATTTAAAATGAATGAATGAAGTTGATAAATAGTCAATATTAGTTAAATATAATCTAAAAGTAAAAACTTGGTCATACAATGACTTACTTATCTTTACATTGATATAAGTATATTGAAAACCAATGAATGCACCAAGAATTTTTGTGGGTCACTAACTAAAACAGTATGGCCATTATTTGCCCAATGCAAATAGAACTGCATTTACTTTCAGCACGGTAGCTGGTAGTCTGATTGTACTTCAGCAGAGTGAATAATCCAGCTGGTGTACATTGATTATAAATTTTAAATTCTGCTCCCTTGCTTCCTTATGCTGAAAATAAATGCTATGCTTGCTTGCAGTTTCTCCCATTGCTATGTATCTATATCTCCTTTAACAAAAATTGTCATTCTTTATTGAGATAAATATATCTAATTAATACATTCATATATAAAACACATGCTAGCACTCCAATACGATGGCTGCAATATATATTAATTATTCTTTTATTAATCCTGTTAGTAGTCAGAAGAAAGTTGCAACTACTCTTGAAAGCTAATGCTCTCAGAAAGAAAAAAAAATCCTCTGCAGAATCCTTTTTGATTTTAACTCTGAGCAAAAATATCAAGTAGCAAAACAGACAATAGAATAGAAGTGTATATCTTTGTTACAATGTGCTAAGGTTTCCTCTTGTAATGGTCAGAATCAGGGTATGGAATGACATTGCAACACTTCATTGCAACACCATTTCCCCAAAGGACCTTTAATTCTAGACAGGCTAAAGCAGAAATATCCAGAAACTTATGGGTGTGAATTTTACTTCCACAAAGGTAAAGATATCTCAGCTTCCTCTCAAATGCAAAAGAAGTTAATGGTATAAACCTCTGTGCATGTATGCATAGGTTTTGAAATCATTCTTCAAGTTAGCTAGTATATTGGTTTGATCATACTTTCAAAAATGGCCATTACTCATGAAGTACTATAAAAAGAATTATAAGGTAATAAAACAGGTCCATGGAGGAGTCTTGTTTTACAATTATTGCAGTTATGCTGCCTGCACACATTTTAAAAGAAATGCTGAAAGTAGCAGATTTGAGAGATAAAACAGAGGTCATTCAGAACAAGGAAAAGGTCAGCAGTAGAGACAGCATGCAGAAACACAGATGGTCACTAGCAAAAAATACAAAAGGGACTGATAAAATGTGAAGGTTCCTTTGAAAATAAGAAAGAAGAAAGACTAAGGACAGACGTACAAAACTTTTAAAGTGACACAGCATTTCAGCTCTGTGCAGACCCTAAATAGCAAAATAATACTGTACTGCTACAGAAAGTGTCAAAAATTATTGTGGCCATAGAAATTTATTACTGAGATGGAAGGCAAAGAAATAGATAACTTCTGAAAAATGAGGTAAGGCAAGAACTATTAAGGGTGAATATCTGTCTAGGGCTATAAAATAAGCAAAGCAAAAACAGCTATTAGGCTTCTGAAAGTTCAAATAACAGAGAAAAGACTTCAGAGCATCTGGAGGTGACAAAGATGAAGGGTTTGGTGGGATGGAAAACACACTTATGTGAACAGAGTTATCACAGCAAAAATATTGAGGCCAGGCAGAATTACTTAAAGAAATTGGGCAACAGACGTATCAGTTTGCAGCAGGAAGCTTCTTTCATCTTCCCAGGTAAGGACTTGATACAAAGGACAAAGACAAAACTAAATACCATTCCATAATTGCAGAATGTTAATTAGAGATGGTGATACAGTAAAGAATAAACACAAGATGAGAATACTGGTGTACTAATGATACATTGAAATGGAGGGGATTCAGGCAGTAAGAATCCCCCCCCCCCTTTTTTTTTTAAATATTATTAAATTAATTGTTTGAATTGTTTATCACAAGAAATTGATCTTTCTTTAGAATTCAAGCAGCAAAAGCTAAAAAAAAGTCCATGTGTAATACTGAGAGGTGCAGCATTGCTTTCTCAGACACAGGTATATGGAATACATTTCAAACTGCATTCATTTACTAAATGGAATAAATGTTTCTGCCAAGTCACAGGCTGAGTTAAAATATCACTGAGCTGAAAAGTAATGATTTAGTAAGAGTTTTCCAGGAACTTTGCACTACCCTACAGAATTTCCCCCAGAAGGCACTAAGTCACTGATGGCAGCAGCAGAATTCTAAAATAATATCCAGTTCAGATATATTTTAAGGATGAGGAATTTTGGCCTCTTGCTAACCTGCATCCTTATTCTATACACTGTTATTGTTAGGAATATATTTGAAGTCAATGCGTAAGATGATGACACTGAACAAAACAGGCTGTGTTACAATAAAAAGTAACTAAATTGGAGTTTTGTGTTCTGAAATAACCTGTTCTCTGTTGTAGGTGCTGGACCCTACAATTAATCATGAGTCTATTCTTTAAAGAAAAAAACACTCTGGGTATATAAAAAAGTATCCCATACATTTCTGTTGTAACACTACAGGTACATTTTGGGAATAGGGATTATGATAACAGCCTAAGCCACATTATGACATGTGCCACTAAACACTGCATCACTTGTGTACATCTTTTCTCTCCACACAACTACCTCAGATTTGTTTAAACAAAAATCTTTTGCCTTTCTTCTCTCTAAAGTGGCAAAATGATTACAGCCATCTTCAGGTGCAATCCAATTTAAATATGGTAACTTTTTCTCCCAAATTTGATGATATTCTGCCATTTTATATCTTTTTGATATAGTGTTAGGAGAATTTATATTTAAAATTTGCTTATACATAATGAAACAGGACTTGCAGGTGAGTTTCTTCTCTCAGATCAGTGATCTCAATTGTCTGAATTTACCATTCTATGTCAAGGACTGAAGATCACTTTATCTTTTATCTTTCACAATTACTGCATATTACATTATTGGATCTGATCACTTTAAAGATGGCTACAGATTCTTGTACCACACTGTGCTGCTCTCTAGGTTAAACATTTCATTCTTGTTCTCAAAGCTGCTTATCTCCATAACTTGCTCTCATTCAGATTTGGTCAGTAGGTACAGTTTGGTCAGCATGATGACTTTGTAGAAATTAGCAAAGAAAAAAATAATGCCACAAGCAACATGTCAGAACATCAGCAAGCATTTAAAATCTTCTTCTGAAATTATAAAATAATTCAAAATAATGAAGTCACTAAATTGAAGATAATTTTAAGTTAAATTTAAGGAAGGGATGGAAATCACCTCCTCCTGACCAAAGAAGGCAACTGCATTTGGTCTTTTTACCTAATAAAATTTTCACCTAAGAAAAAGAAAATTCTTAAGCACAACCCAAATGTCAGAATATTTAGACATTTATTTAATTATTTGTAGGGAAAAAATGCTTTTAATGCTTCAAAAGATTGTAGAGATACAAGCTATGAAAAAAAAACTATCAAAATGAAGGTATGAATTAGTCTGCTACCGAAGTGGAAAATGCCTCACTATTTGCCTCAGATAGAGAGATTTTCTGAGCAGTGGGGAAAACTTAGCTGCATGCGTCTTCTCAGTAGCAGCAAACAAACTTTCTTGTCTAGAAGGAAACTTACTCCTCCACCTCCATTGTTTATCTGCTACAATTAATATTGTATGCTATTAATTTATACACAAAGATTTTACAGACTTTTTAATTTCCCCCATATGGTTTGTACCTGATGTTGTGCTTCAGGACTCCTGAAAGGATTTCTTAAATAACATGTATAGGAGGATGCCAGTGATATGCTTCTATTGTATGATGCTCTGCATGGCTACATTTTCTAAAACTCGTGGCATGTATTTGATATCATTTTATGATTTCCAAAAAAGGTTGATTGCTAATATCTTAATTAGTGTGTCTAGATCCACAAGTGACAGCAATACCTGCAACAGGATGGACATCCAGGAAGAAAAATTTACCCCAGATGTGGTGGTGAGACTGCAACCAACAGACTTTTACCATCTCAAGTATTGCTACATCTCACTTCAGGTACTGCTCTGACTGCAGAATATGCATAGTCAGCGGTTACTCATCGGGTGCAGGCCTTCAGCCTTCTGTATGAACTGAGGCAGAGAACCCAATCAAGTATCAACCATTATCAGTGGCTCGATTAGAATTATGTTTGGAGAAGCAGCTAATGATTGTGATTAAATTCATTAGACTGCATATCCTGTTTACAGTCTCAAAATATATCTCACGTACATTAAATCTAACCTGACAGCACCTATACTATGACATTGTCATTAGATTTTTATAAATATATCAAGACTTAGAGAAAATCTGGTACCAAATTGGTATCTCTTTTTGTTTGCTACTCAATGTTTTAATGCTTAAAAAGTGCAGCTAAGGCATAGTGGCTAAAACAACACGGAGACAACTTCACTGAAATATGCTTGAACTTTTTTGATAAACTTGGCACTGCAAATCAAGGTTGGAATTTCAAGTCAAGGTTACTTTCTTATATGCATCTGTAAAAAAAAAAAAAAAAAAAGTGAAAAAAAGAAGTGGTATGCTAATAAAGCATGTGGTGAAAGCATGTGGTGTGCTAATAGAGAAGGTTCTGAAATGGCCTAAAACAGTGTGGGCCCTTGCAAAAGTTATTGGCTTATGCAGGTATTTGAATACTGCTTTGAATACTACTTGCTTTTTCCTATTGTACATCTCAGCTAGCCTTCTAAGTATATGAGCTATGAAACTATGAGTCCTCAAACCTAACTACTCACCATTTGAAAAAAAACAAAAAAAAAAAAACACACAAAACATTTGTGACATTTTCATGATGCTAACCATTTTGCACAGTACTCTGTTTTCACTTAAGACCTCAAAATTTTGTTCTTCAAAATCTGACGCAAAACCAGATAACAATAATAATCCTGTTCATTTACAGCTATAGCAAAGATGAACAATTGAATGTTGATCAAGAGCAAGAAAATATTTTCTGTTTCATCTCTTTTGCTGCTTTCTATTTCTCTACCTCAGCCTTGCATCTCTATGACAATCATTATACAAACTACATCATTCTGCAGCCCACACAGGCAGTTAACAATTTATCCCTGTTGTCTCTATCCTAACCACTTACGAAAATGGCAATCATTCTTGCTTTGAGATTCTGATAAGGGAATATTAATAATTAATTTTATCTCTGGAGTCTCAACACTAGTTTCCCCTGTCCCTTTAATTACTTGGACAAACGGGTTGGGATCTCCATTTGTGCACCTATTAATCTATAAATCTTTTAATGTGATCAAAGAAACAGCCTTAATACCCTTGATCTCTCTATATAATGTAAGTTAGCAGTGAATCATGCCACAATCTTCCAAGCAGTATGCTACATTTATGAAATCTCAGATGTGTCAGCTACTTTGCTTGCATCTGTTGAATCTACAACCAAGCTGATTACACACCTTATGATTAGCTGTAGTTATCGCTATTAAAACAACTGTCGTTCTTGTTGTTCAGTCCACACTGCTCTTACAGTGGTGAAATCTCTCTCCCCATTAGAAAATTCTCATGCAGTAGATGGAAAACTTCAACCACCAGAAAAATCCATCTAGAGTTTTCATGAATTCAGCTTGATGGCTTTTTTTTTCTTTTATTTCTCTCAATTAAAAGATTTAAGTTGTTACCCAGATTCGTCACGAACAACAAAGTGTCATCTGTCACTAAGTGTGCTGTATGAATTTCACCCTGACACTACAAATTCTTTCAAGCTTGGGACCACATGATATATCAAATGGCTCACCTTCACAAAAAATATAATACCACATGGCCAGCTTATTCAAGATCTCCAGACGAGCACAAATGAAAAACAGCATCTGCATTATCAATGTTTATTTAAGAAATAATGTGATCCTGTCTGAGAATAAAGCATTTAAAACCAAATTTCAGTATAAGAAAACAACCTCTGATTGTTTATTTGACCATGCCTACATGAAAAACATGTACTATAAATAGTACGGTCTGATTAATTCAACTCCTCTCATGAAATTACTATTTAACCTGGAAATTCACTGAAATTCGCAACAATTTAAAAAAAAAGGGTTGAATTTGTCTCAGAAAGAATCAGTGTATGAGCTGTCTTTTTGTTATTTATAGAAAAAGGCAAAACATTCTATTAGATCATTTATCAGCATTAACTGATATAAACCACAAAGAGTCCTTACATATCTTTAAAAGATTCAAAATAAGAGAATTGCAATTTTCTGTCCCATTATGCCTTCCAATCTAACATTGACTGCAAATATTATGCTTTCTCACACCGTATTAGCAAAGCTTAACTCCAGGCTAAGCATATAGATCTTTCTTTAACAGATATGTGAGATCAACACTGAAAATGAAATAATGTTGGTCCCAAAGCATATATTTTATATGACCTATAAACTTTTTTATTGTATTGTGTTGTATAATTAATTTTTGTCTTCCAGAAAGCAATTTACATTTTAAAGAAATCTTATTTTGTGCTTATTTTTGCACTAAAAACAAGACATGTCTGACATTGCTGCTATATGATATACATCAACAGCTAATGAAATCAGTTACATTTATTTCATAGTTTAACACAGCTGGAAATCTAAACAAATCTTTTCCAGCTCGTGTTCCAGAAGGAGTCCTGTAACAGAACCTCCTCCAGAGAAGCTGGCTGACTTAGTGGTTTGGGCGAAAGCTCTGGCCGTGTGTGTGTCTGGCTGAAGTGCGGCACAGCTGGCAGCAGCAAGGGCTCACCCTTCCCGTGCCACTTGAACATGGACATGACAGCATCTGTGCTGTGCCCGCAGTGAAGCACACCAGAGAGCATCCCCGTGGCTTCACAAAGTGCTGCTTTCCGGAACCTGATCCTTGATTTCTCCCTACACAGTTCCCTTATTAATGGTGGAACTTCTTCCCCCTCAAGGGTGTATTCATAACAGACTAAATCCATTATAAGAGTCAGTCCCATAGGACTATTTTGAGGGCAGTAAGAACATACCTTCTTTCATGCACAGGCTACTCAGAAAACATAAGAGTTACTAACAAAAGAAAAAAATACTGTTATGGCAGACATACCTCTTGATTAGAAAGCAATAGCACACAATTACTCCTTAAAATTCATGTAAATAACATTAACAAAGAGCCAGTGAGTATCCCCCTTTTCTTATGCATACTATGACCAGCTAGCTAAGTGTCTCAGCTAGCTGCATGGCTTGATCAAACAATAAAATGCTTCTAAAAGCTGAACCAGCAGAAGAGAGAAATCAAAAGTCGTCCCCCCCCCCCCCCAATATAAATAACTGGAGCATATTTAAACTTTTCACATGTGAACTTCTCATCACAATTTATTTTGGGAATTTGGAGGAGCACATCAGCATTGATTACACAAAATGAATAACAAAACAGGCTCCCTGGAGTCTCAGACAAACCTGGCCAATCTATGCATACAGCAATCTCAGCTCCTTCAGCGTAATGTAATGTTTTGATTTTCTGCTAATAACTGTATGGATCGGAAACAGATGAAGAGCATAAAGGGGACAGTGTACTATAAAACAGGTGTTAAAGTACTTCATTTGATTATCTAAATGTTACCCAAGAACTAAGAACATGCAAAAAATCAAATACATTAAATGGAAAATTAATGAACATGTGAATTCAATCAGTATATCACATACTGAATTCTGTGAACTCTCTATCCTACCTCCACATTTTCAGTGACTTGTATTAACCAAAGGCACACAGACTTCCTTAGGTAAAGCACCATTAACAGTGATGAACTAAGTTCATCTGCTGAGGAGACGGGCAGTTTGTCTTGTTACATATCAGCACATATTTAATGACACGAATGCAAAATTTTCCATTTTTCTAGGCCTGTAATCAATTAAATGCTGCTAGGATGCAACTATTAAAGGAATGAAGGAAGAACCAAACAGGAATTTGGAAGACATTTTCTTTAAAGGTATCAGTGATTGCATTATCTGTCCTATGAGGAAAAACAGCGGCTTTAAAGGAAGGTGCTCAACCAAAATGAGTAACATTATGTGCTCATCCATGAAAACAGTGAAAATCATCCCACAGACTTAACTACTGAGCATAACAATGTGAAGAGAGGTAAGGAGAACCACAACAAAATCATTTGTACAAAAAGCAGGCTACAAAGAAGCCACAGTAATTTGGGAGTATCTGCTAGGCATTTTTGAAGTAAAGCACCATCTATACTTAGAAACTTCTTAGAAATTCCTTTTAGTAATCTATAAAAATACTACCAATTAAGCTAAAAAGGCAAGTAAATATTTAATGATCCAAAACATTCTTGTGTGTATGCAGTTGCAATAGAAAAGTCTAAGCCATCACAACTAGAAATACCTTTTTCTCTTTTGCTAGGTTGGTACATCAGCTAGCTAAATTTATACACTTATTGTGGTTTATCACAGATTACCTTAGTATAAAAGCACAAAAATAAGCTGCATAAATTACTTTACTGTATCAATAGTCAGATCCAGCAGAAACTCTTGGAAATGGAAGGGAAAAGTAGAAAGATAACTAGGCCACTGATGAGCTTCACTGTTAGATCTGTCTAGAAATACCTAGCTGTATTCCATTGGGAAAAATAAAATCCATTCAAGATACTGAGATCAGTGCAATAGGTATTTTTCTTTAAAATGAAGAAGGTTGAAGAAGGCTGAATAATTCTCTGTTGTGTTCATTAAAATTCATGAAAAAAATTAGACTGCTCTTTCATGATTGGTCAGCAATTGGCACAAATCAGAACTTGGATTTTGTGAGGAAGTACTTCAGTAAATTTTCCCAAACTATTTTGAGGACTAGGATTCACTACCTTAACCTATGGTTCTGTCAAAATCCTTACTTACTCAAATACTGTCGAACTCCTTACTTTGCTTTCTTGATGTAACTGTAATCACTTGATTATCCCCACACACCCCAAAGGAATTAAAAAACAAACAACCAAAATCAGACTTACTTGGAAAGAAAATCTCAGTCAGACCACTTAGCACTGATGAAATCTTATAAGCACTTCTTGGTTAGTTTGGCTTAATATATTCTTTGAGGAACCTAACAGTAATTACAAAACACTGAAGATGACTATCAGACTATCAAAAGGGAGTTTGAAAACCTCATATGAATAGACTTCTTACCAGAAAAAAAGGTTACGAGAAATATGGATCTTGGCTGTCCAAGCTAACATTTCATACGTTTAGCAAAACCAAATCTCAACGTTTTCATGTCTCTGTTCACTAAAACTCTTCTTTCACCAGAATACTTACATTATAGAGCATATTTGCTTTAGCAAGAGTGCTTTGCACGAAGCAAAATATTCTGTAGATGGAGGAGTAACTGCTCTCTCCTTTGCACTTGCTATGTGTCAGCCCCAACAAGGATGCACAAAAGGATGCCAACTGGTTGCTGCCAAGCTTAGCTTCTGCCCATCTTTCCACCAAAATGGAAAGGCTACTTTGGATCTGAACCATCCAATCAACCACCAGTTGTTATTAAATTTGTAGGAACAATGATTTTATGACTAATGATTTAAGTCTAATGACTAGATCTTATGACTAATGATTAGATCTAATGATTTTTGGCTGTGTCAAATTAACAAAAAAATTAGCCGAAGTGTTAAAAAATGGGGAGAAGGTTGGGTAGTGATACATGGCTGAATGAGCATACATGGAGATTGAAAAACTCAGGAAGCCATTCTAAAAATAATTTTTTTTTTTAAAAAAAAAGTGATCAATTTATTTTAAATATCTTTGACAACTATGTCTCTTCAAAAGAGAAGTAAGGTCCACAAAGTCTACTAGCAAACAAGGTTCCATTTAAAGCTGTTTCATATCAGGAGGATTCAAACCACCCTAGTATGTGTGAAACTTTTCACCCTTCGTTATTGTAGGGAGCTTATTATATTGTGTAGTCTAAATCTTTTTTCCATTGAAGTTGGACATGGGCAGAAGTAGAAAATTTGTACCTTGTTGAGTAAAATGCTACTGTAAAATTATACTTTGGAGTATTTTTTTTTTTTTTTGCATGAAACATTAAATTACAGTATTCTTATCCTGTAGCTCAGTAAGGATGTAAGCAGGTCTATGAGGAGGTGAAGCTTATCTCTGGTTTGAAGGGAGGGGTTCTTCAGTTGAAAAAAGTGCTTGGGATGCAGGACAAGGGAAGGGAAAGGAAGAGAAGATTGTGTAAGTACACAAGCTGGTTCAAGTCTAACACTCCCAGCTTCATGATGTCAGTGGCCAAAGCTTCTACAGTTAGCAGTTATCAAAGCAAATCAGTCCTAGGAACCGCAGTGTACAGTTGCTGCAGGAAGGCAGAAACCAACCTTTCTGAAATTCTTCCTTGTAGTGGCAGCCACCATCTTATAGTATGAGGTGTGGAAAATAAGATGTTCTACAACAGGAAAGGTGGTTATTAAACAACTCAGTAAATATCCTCTCTTCCTCAATACAAACTCATGCAATGCATTTAGCTAGTAAAATAATGTAAATGTTTACAAACAGCTAAAACAAATGAGCTGTTATTTTAAATTTATTTGAAAACAAAAACCAGAACATCAACTTTATGGTGAGATTATGATAAAGTACTTTCCACTTAACAACAAACTCCGGCTATACATTTTTTAAGCAAGCATAAGAAGAATAATTACATATTTTATTGCTCATATTACATTTTATTCATTCAGTTGCTGTCAGTCTCTACAATATAAAATTCAACTAAAATTTAATCTAAGTCAATTCTAACACAGATGCTTAAATAAAACACAGCAGTGAAAGCATATAGATTAAAAAAAAAAAAAAAAAGAAAAAAAAAGCAAGTCTTATAGACATCTTTAGCTAGATATAACAAAAAGTAGATTCTCTTTTTGCAAGAAGAATCTAAGACATCACAGACCAATCAAAATTTTGATGGGAGGTGCAGCAAGATACTTTCTACAAAAGCTTTGACGTTGAAATCTAACAATTTCTCATAGCTGACAGCTGATTTATTAACCGAATATGCTCTTTTAAAGTACAGTTGATTTTGTAGACCTCTAAAGATAGAGCCACACATGACAGAGAATAAAACATTCACAAAGAAAACTCTTTCAAGTGTACATATTTTTACTGTTTCTTCAGAATCTCCAAAATATGCTACCTACTCTTGCCTGGCATTTATTGACACAACAGAAGAGACTTAGGGGACAGACAAATTGGGGAGACAAGTAAATGGAAGAAAACTGGGATAAAGAATGCAGATGTAGGTGAGGAATCACATGAAACGTGGAGGAACCAATTATGTTGTTAACACCAAATTAAATGGAGTTTTAATGAGCATTTCTCCCATAGGAGATAAGGCAGTAAAAACATTTCTTGCTGGAGGTAGTAACTAGATGAAGATTTGGTTAGACCTTTCCAAATCTCTGAAACACAATTCATCCTTTTTTTTTTTTTTTTTTTTTTTACCAAAATAACATGTCTCTATAACCCCTCATATTTTGCTATCAACCAGAAACATCACTTTTTAACTGAATCTCTCCCATACGATAACATGTAATGTGGCTTCTAAAAACAAACAGTTGGGACCTATCAATACATATTTGAAATCAGTCTGAAAATGGTTTTTGGATTATGTAGCTGAGGTATTAAAATTTACTTTTAATTATTATTTTTAAAACCTACCCTTTCCTTAAAAAGTAAATGTCTCTCTGAGCTGGGAATTCTGAACACCCAAGAGTACTCAGTCAGCACTTTGAACCACAATTTAAAAGGGGACTCATCACATCAAAGAAACAACAAGGTGATAAAATGAAAATTCATTCAGATTGGTTGGGGGAAGGAGGGTGGCAGTGGCAGGAAACTCTACTGATTTTTTCTGTTTAAACCAAACCTAAGTAGACCATGATCTACTGCATTGTCAATAACTAAACAATGTTAACTCTCTCATCCAATGCACTAAAGAAATGCTCATCAAAACTGAATCTTCAAAGTAAGTCAAAGCCTGGATTAATTTTTTTTGTGGGAGAAGAGAAGTGATCCTGTAAGGAAGACTTTTTTTAAAGGGAGACTTTTCTAAGAGGTGGTTAGATGTGTGGTTAAAATGTGGTTGTGCAGTTATAAAACACATTAAAGTACAAAGGGCCTTTCTCACAAATAACTAAAGAAATCAAGCCATGCCCACCCAGTGAGTTTATAGATAGGGCTGTGCTTCAGCATAGCTATGTGCCCACCACACTCCAAAGCTGTCCTTCCCATTCTGCATTCCCATCGAGGTTGTGGAAGTGTGTCAGGAGGAAGACACTATAGGGGATTGTGTGGCAGCAGGAGGCAGTGGCCTTCAGGAGGCCACCCAGGACCTGGAGAAACCCCACTCCCCATGCTCCCACACCTGCAGGACTCTGCATACTACATACCATTTTGGCTAGTTACATTGAACCACATGTGAAGTGTGCCCCTAGCTGAGAGGCTCATGCTGGAAAATGGAGATTATCTGCGAGTAGGAGAGATCAAGAGGAAGTGTTGGGAGGCACTTTTACTCCCGGTCCTCTGAAGACTTTAGGACATAGCTCTTATAAATGGAAAGCTTGTCTTGGTGACTCCAGTGCCAAGCATACATCATAAGACTATCTGATTATCTATGATGGAGAAATAAAATTGTAAAATGGTCTATTCTTAGCTACAGGAAGGGGAATTAAATACTGTTTCTGAAGCCAGAAATTCAAAATTTACCAAGAAAATAGTGGCCAAAAATAGTACATTTTTAGATGTTATTAAGCACTTGGCCCTATCTATGTAGACCTTCCATTAACTGGTCTTTCCAAAATTGAATTTACACTCAAAGGATTAGATTTCCAAGTCTACATTTTAGCACAGTTAAATTTTCTAATATTAATGGTCATAAATTAAATCTAGCTCAGTTCAAAATCTAGTTATGCATTTAATTCCATTAACTTCCTGGCACAGAGAACTTACCCAGGCAATTATACATTCTATACACTGACAAACTGACAGTATTATTTTTTTTTTAAAGAAATAAATAAAAATTGTTTTCTAGTAAATTCAAACCTTTGTTTCACAAAATTCAAGCAATTTTCATATTTTATCCCAGTGACCATTCCTGTTTAACTTTTAGTTATTCATTAGGACCGTGAAGCATAAAAAGCAAAGACTAATGGAGCCAATATGCATGTAGTTCTTAGGTTTCTCTTTCAGCCTCTTTCATTTTTATTTCACTTGTGTTGATGAATTAAACTGAATTTTCTGGGTAAAGATGGATGTTGCGCAACACAGAAGTGCTGAATGACATGCAACTGAGTAGAAGCCATATCATGTTTTATGCATATTGTATTGTAAATTATTAATTCTTATGATTTATTAATGTACATTCAGTTCAGAATTCCTTAGATGTTTAACAAACATGTTATATCTAAACAAGATTTTCTTTAAATGCAAAGCAAAAATACATCAGATATATGTGATACAGTAGCCACGGTAAAGTGTAATGGTCTCTTTTTAAATTTATCTAAATCTTATATATCTAATCAACCTAGAAAAAAAAATCACATGGCTACATAACTTTTGTGTATTAAAGACATACAATTAATCTATAATTCTATTAAAAGTACCAGGATTAAAAATCAACAAGCCCAAGGCACTAGATAACTCAAAATAAATATTGCTAGAAAACTTCGCTCCATGGATTAGCAGGTAACAAGTACTTGTTTAAAAGCAAACATGCATACTTTGAGCCCAGAAACTCCATTCTCGTTTGGCATTTGGCATGACTTTCAAAGGATAGCCTTTGTAGTGGCTTCCGTGCTCTTTTGTTCTGCACTGAGAAAAGATGTTAAAGATTAAAAATTTACAACTAGAAAAAAATACGAGAGTGATCAGATAAGATCACTACCATCTACTTTTTGGAACTGGACAGGCTTTTTTCATTTATTTAAAAAAATCCAGACATCTATTTCTGGGTTTAACACTACTGTTACACAACTTGCAGAGTATTTCAACCTCTGAAAAATGAGTGTATAGCATTTCTATATCATAACAGTAAACAGTTAATATAGAATATGATAAGAGAAATGGTATCAATGTGGTAGAGAGAGGTCACATTTCAGATAGGATTGAAGAATATGTATATACCTCTCCTAATGTACATTATGTTTTGTTATTATAAGTGAACGAATCATCATGTAAAGCAGTAGTAGGACAGGACAGGTGCAGTCAAACATAGCATAAAGACAGACTGCAGCTGCTGCTGGTTTAAAAAAAAAAAAAAAAAAAAAAAACAACAAAAAAACACCATGCAGGTGTGTTTTAGCTAAAACTCTAAAATTTTCTTTTAATTTGGAAGAGAGCTTGGCTCAAATCACTCAGAAACCAAATCAAACAGACAACCCTCATGCTAACTTCATCCCACTAATACAACCACTTGGCTGTGCTGTTGATACAACCGTCTGCAAATACATACATGAAATGATCTGGTTGAAAAATGAGGCAGAGTATCAAAAGCTGCAGCAATTGTAGTAAACTTTATTACAATTGTTAGGCTTAAACCTGTAGCGACAATGAATGAAGCTTTCAGCTTTCACTTTACAACCTTACAACCTTACAACCTTACAACCTTACAACCACTCTCAGCTTTCCCTTTACAACCTTATCATGGATATGGCAGATTTATAGCTTGAAGTCTTCTGCGTTTTGTAGAGGACTGATGACTATACCTAAACACCCTGCTAGCAGTCCCTTGCTGCAATCCAGGCTGATAATCTCAACTGATGCAGGCTATGGCAATGTATCACAGAGGGACAGTAATGCAAAAAGAGAGAATACCTCTACGGCACATTCTAAAGTGCTGAGGATAACAGAGTGCTTACATCTCCTCCTTTTGATCAGACTTTAGCAAAAATAAAAATTGGTTCAAACTTCCACAAACCTGAACCTATGTTAAAAAAGGGATACTGGATTCAATATTTTGTCTGTAATAAGCAGCATATACTTTTGCTTCTACTTACATATTGTATGAATTATGTACACACTTATAATAGGAAGAGAACAGAAAGGTGATTTAGTATGGAAAAGCTGGGAACCAGAAGAGGTCATTTATCATGCAACAACATGCAATGAACAGTATAACTGCTGCTGCAGCATCCTTTTAACTTTCTAATAAGGAGAATTACTATTATATTACACCCTTCCTTCCTCCCTTTTCTCTTAGAAATGCCGCTTTGAAGTTCTGCTATATTATTTCTAGTGTATTAACACATCAACATACTTAAGAGCCTGATATTCAAATTCTTCTTCAAGGCTTTTAGTTCAATTTCACACCTAGTATTTCATATATTATTAGGTATAGTTTCTTCCTTTGGGCAAGACAGTAAGACTGGATACCTCCTTGATGCCACAGAAAAAAGGTTTGAAGGTTCTGTAATTCTTTCTTACCTTTTGGAATAGAAACTGTCATCATGGAATTCGTAATATTGGATCTACCTTTCAATTAAAGAAATTAAATCAGCTTGTAGCAAAAGTAGGTTTAATTGTGTATCCATTAACCACAAGTAAAAGAGAGATGAGCTCTTGTGTGACCTATCAGGGGTGTTGCATCCTTTAATGCAATTTGCCTGCATTCACAAGGAAATTTCTTAAGATGCATTGTGATTCTGTGCCTGAAAAGATTATTTGCGCAAAATATAACTAACTCCTAAGAAATACTTTGGTCAAAAGATACACGTGATGAATTATTTAAAACTATTCAGAAAAGAACACAATCTATAAGTATTTAAGCAGATAAATATAACAATATTTAAATATTACAAAAGTATGACATTTTTGTATCTTTACAAACACTTCCAGGGGACCAAGTACTATTAGTAACTCTTGGCCTTTAAATACCAACAATATTTAATAGCACTTGTTCATAAGTTTACACAAGCTAACTTAATACCAGAATGAGATTCGCTCAGTACACAGTAAAAATCCAAGGCGGCTTACATGTTTAATTTCATGGTATGCAAAGTACCCACTTGCATTTCTACAACTTAGAGAAGGCATTGACATTGACTATATTAAGACTACTGCAACTTTGCCACACAAGCCAGAATACGTGCCTTGACATTCAAATGTTGATACCCTCTCAGAAACAGGAAGCAATTAATTCTATTTCTTCTCTTGCAGTAATACACTTGCATCTGCATAATAAAATTATATGGTAGATATTATTATTATTGTTATTTTTTTTGACACAGTGTTAGTAAGCATACAGACTACTTTGGGCTCAGTAACTCCTCTCAATCCAAATGCTTAACAACTGCAGCGGAAGAAAAGGTTGTGTAATTAGCCTGCTGGGAAATATCAGGAATCTTTACAATTTCCACTTTACATGCAAATATTTACCATTCCTCTGTTTTATTACAGGCTCTTCAGACTGCCATCAGTCTTAACAGACTGCACCAATCCTAGAGAAGTCGATCACCACTAAATTCAGCAGAGTAGCTGAAGTAGCAAGGAGGTGAATAGAATCCAAGAAGAAGAAAAAAGAAAAAATATTTTACATTTTATAGAAATATCCTGATTTCAGATTGTAATGGTCTGGTAAAATTAATTCATATTTCTAATAACAAGAAGATGTGGTTTCAAAAAAAAATTTCAAAATGTCTCGATAGCCAGCTCTATAAGCGCACCTTATCTAGAATACATTTTCCCCTTTCTTAGCTTTCCATTTATTCTGGATATTCTTTATTAAAGAAACCAGTATTTAATAGGTCTGTCTCTTCATAAAATGTCCTAAAAACACTTTTTACTTTCCAAAGATCCTAGAACAGACAGCATTTAGATCTCACAGGAAATAAAAACATGCCGTATTATAGTAAGTCATATGCATAATTCCTTTACTCCCATATCCTAAGCACAAGATCTGCTTAGAAAAAGAAATGAATCATCTTTGATGGTAGAGCATTCCCAAAGCTATATTCCTCATCTCCCAGTCTGACCACAGAAAACATGATTTGAAAACAGGGGAAAGTAAACATTTAGTTCTCTGAATAATATCATTGAGCCTTTAAATCATGTTTGATTTCTTTCCTTTTAAATTCCAAGGGGATGTTCCAGAAGAGGTTACTTAAAATGAATTAGGATCTCCTTTCCCTTCTTTAGGTAAAAATATATGAAAAAAAAAAAAATAGTTCAACCTTGCTTCACTGGAAGACTAGAATAAGTGTATATTAAACACAATTTCTTACAATTATGCCAAGAGAATAAGAAATTTCATGATGTTTAAATTTTTAAAATTAGAAATGTGAGGAAGAATTTCTTCGAGGCCCCAGCAGCTACATAGAGCAATCAAACAAAAACATTGTAAACGAGCTACAATTTTAAATTTATAGTCAAAATACACAAATGCCAAAACAACAGCATTCCAATCAGAAAGCTTACTTGCAACTAGCATTTAATTTGGGATATTTAGCCAGCTTTTTCTAAGCCTGTAGTTTATTTTGTGACAGGATTTTCAAAATTAAAGACACTGAAGGTAACTTTTAACATACTACAACTGAAATACTTCTTAAGAACATTACTGTTGATTTAACAGTGTGTTGAACTATTGCCAAGACTAGAAGCTATATTCAATTAGTTCATGAACATATGCCTTAATGTGTTTAGAAGAACCATGGTGCAACTAAATCCACTAAAATTGTTTAACAGATGGAATCAAATTAATATTTCGATGTCTCATGCTCATGTCATTGTGCTTATTTTGGTTACAATAAATAATATATATATGTATGTAAATCCAATAACAGATATAAAAAAAATTAAATATGTTTCTGTTGAGATGCAAAGATGAGTGTTAACAGTGGTCTTGAACTCCAGAAACAAATTTGTGTGATCTGCATTTCCTCAATTATAATACATAGTGCAGAGAACATTTCCAGCTAGGAGAGCAACAAGTTAGCTGTACTATGACAGAATGTGCGTATCTTTTCAAAGGTGCAAAAATGATTAATAAAGATATGCACTTACTAAAATCTAGTTCCACTCCAGAATGAGGAAGTCAATGTTTTTTCTAAGCTGAAGTTGTTTGTGGCAACCCTAAGCCTACATCCACTTCAGTTCACCTGTGACAGGAAAACTGATTAAAATAATTAAGAATAAACCTATAAAGCCACCACACACTCAGAAAGGAAAGCTGCAAAGACAAACCCCAGCATGTGTCTACTCTAATGAAGGAGCGTGCCAGCAGAGTGAAACATAGATAGTTGAAACTCCCTGACAGTTTACTCAGATTTCCAAAGCCCTTTTGACAAACTCCTTGCAAAAGACTATAAAAGCACAAGGTAAAGTCATGAAGTAGAACCCAGTTAAGAAACTGAGAAGGACTGTGTCATGCCTTTTAGAAACTTGAAAGGAAGTGTAATGTCCCACAGTTCCACAGTGGAAATGAAACAGGCTGAATAGGAAAAAGGCAAAGCACCACAGAAGACAACCATTCCTAGTCAGAGACTGAGCTTACTGAAATTTCAAACTGAACCTAGCAAGAGAAAGTAAATGGGCAGTTTAATACCAGAGGAAATGTAATCTATGGGAAGAGAGGACATTCAGCATTGACAAGAGATCTGTGCTCTATTACACAGGTACTTCTGTTCATGCATTCCCTTAAATGACAGTTGAATTTCATAAATGAGAAGGAAACACACTTAAAATTCCCCACCTTTACTGCTGAAAGTAGACGATAACAAAAGCTAACTATGTCTATTACTGAGTTCTAGGCTGTAAGGAGGCCCCAGCTGTCATCAGGATGGTCCTAAAAGCTCTCTTGAGCATGCAACAGTGCTGAGAACTTGTGTTATTAGTGTTGCTTGAATAGACAGTATATATTAAGGAAAAAAATAAAAATAAAATAGTTCTTGTATGGGACAGACCAAGGCAACTCGCATGCCTTTTCACAGATTTCAGTCTGGGAAAAAGAGGGCATTAGGTAGGGCTGATGCCAAGCTATTATTAAATGAAATGTCTGCTTCTCAGTTTCTACTGAGCATCTCACATAGCACTTCTAAGGACTGCATTAACCTTTTTGTGCTACATAACTTCTGCGGTTGCAGTCATTATTTAGACTGGAAGGCTTGGTTCTTGTGCCTCCTCATAGCCCCCAGTTTACAGTTCTTAGCACCAGTGCACAACTTTGATCATTGCCCTATTTCTTTTTCCTATTCACCAATTTGGTTCACAACTTCTTTGTATGTCCTGCATGATGAGTTTTCCTGCCTCAGCAAGCCCTCTCAGCTTTATATTAGCCAAAATTTAATGAGTAAACATTAAGAATATCTTCTAATCAATGTACAAAATCATTAACAATCTCTTTGCATCCTGAAAACTGCATTTTGTTCACAGTTTCCCATAGTTGACCCATTAGCCATCTTCCTATTCAACTTATTTTCACTTCTTCCACCTTCAATGATTTTCTGTGGAATGCTAAAGTAAATGCTTTGTTTAAATCTATACAGATCGACGCTCCTGCCTTACTTCTGCCTAGAAAAATAGCTAATCGCTCTCTCATTAGTCTTCACAAACTAGCTTGAAAATAAAATATTGCCATTTACCCCACTTTCCATTTACTTTCTGTGACCTACCTATTGTTTTTAGAAATCTGATTAAAATTTCATAAAGAATTGACTGTCAGGAAATCTGCTGGCCTACAGTCACCTCACTTTTTATCTTTTTGAATGCAGATGTTATGTTCCATATTCATGTTTCACTCTGTATTATACCTGGACTTCTGAGAAATGCAAACAACATAGATACTGCTTACCAGCTCTGCAGTTGCTCATCAAGACTCATTTTCCGTAGGTACCTAATCACTTGCATACACAACATGAATGTTAGCCAAGGTGCTGTTTTTTGTTTCCAGACCTAAAGAAGATGCATCTTCCATCTTGAGGGAGGTGTGAACGTACAATACATGACCCAAATGTTAGCAAGAATTAATGATTTTTTTTTGCAATTTGCCTAAATATGCCTTTCAAAATGCAAATTACACAGGTTTCTGACTGCTTCCACATTCCTTTATTTTTATTTTTTCTTACTTTTCAGTCCTCTTTCAAATCTTTGTATATTCTCTACTTCCTCTTGTATCCTCCTTAAAGAGCCTATTCATGCAAGTAAAGCTGGTAAAGCTGCAGTCTTTTCTACAAGCTTTTGACATAAAATCTTCCTTGTTATTTGCTTTGCAATTTGACATAAATTGGTGCAGCTCACAAGCTCACTTACATTCAAAACTCTCTATTGGACCAGCTTTTCCCAAAGTCTCTCAATCAGCACACAATATCCATACATTTGGGATTTGGAATTCTCTTATAATCACTCATTTTCCATGGATTTTTTTTCCTCACTAACCCTACAGACACTCCTATATACATGATATCCATATGTTTTTGAATGGGTGCAGGGGTCGATAGCAGTAATATCTATACCACTGTTCTTTTGCTGTTTATCAGAGCAGTTTGAATAATTCCAGTGATCAGTATCACCCACGCTTTTTTTTTTTTTTTTTTGAGGAAACTGGATAATTAAAACTGTAACATCACTCAGTGCTTATTTCCCTCTTTCTTAAAGGGACTCTACCTTGCAGTCTGTTCTCCATCTACAACTGCTGTGCTGGGTTTCCCTGGAGAGGTTCTGGCCATGGGCTGCTGCGGGGCTCCTCTGTGAGAGGGCCACTTCCAGCTGTTTTCATCTGTTTCTGCAACAGATGCACCACAGGATATGGCTGAGCCCATCAGTGAAGCTGCTGATCCTGAAGGAGCTGCAGCCCATGGAGGATGCATGCTGCAGTAAAAGAGAAGTGTGAGGAGGCAGGAGTGGCAGAGATGAGATGTCATGGACTCACGCCCTGTCCCCATCCCCCTGAGCTACTTGGGAGGGGGAAGAAGGTTGGAGGAGATGGGAATGAAGGAAACAAGTTGAGCCTGGGAAGAAAGGGGAGGGAGGGGGCAGGTTTTTAAATCTTTGTCTTTGTTTTTCATCATCCATGTCTATTTTACTTGGCAATAAAATAATTTTCCCCAAAGTCTGTTTTGCCTGTGACAGTAATGGGTAAGTGATCTCCCTGTCACCTTGACATGAGCTTTTTCATCTTATTTTCTCCCCTTCTCCTGTTGAGGAGGGGGAGCAGGAGAGCAGCTGGGTAGGTGGCTGGCAGCCAGCTGAGGCCACCCACCACAACCTCAGTCCTCCCTTGGGACCACTTAGCTCACTTTGGTGTCCCATTTCAGCTTTTCCACTTCATCCATTAAAATTCAGAATGTATAAAAAATTGCATTTTCTTCTAAATGCATTAGCTATCTACCAAAATAGACTGCTGCATCCTTTTCATGACATTCACAAATGTCTTCCTTTTCTTCATTCTCATGCACCTGACGGCCACGTACATGTACATTTGTAAGCTTCTTCCAACCTTCTTTGCTAACCTTGTAACTGTGCTTTGCATGTTCAGTCTCAATGCTAGACAGTCCCACAGCTATATTCATGTGACATTCAGTGTCCCCCTAAAAGCCACCATCTACAAATATCTCAAGTGAATTAAACATCCCAAGGCTCCCGTGGTAATGTCATTCCCTTAAGAGTATTTTCAAAAACGCGCCATGCATGATTCTGAATTAAATCTCTACAGGAATCCCACGAAGTTCGCATGAGTTGCAAGGACTTGGAGCATTTTTTTGTACCCTGGCATACCTGTTCCAGATAGAATCTGGCTGTACTGTTTGTTCCAGCAATAATAACAATGAATCGCCTCTTTTTTATTCCTCAAACATAAGTTTGTATTGTTTCACTTTGCTGTCAGCATTGTTATCTAGATATTCTCCTAACAGATCTATCTATTCTTTTTATGGATCCCTGCTGACAAAGTTACCTTATAGGAGGTGTTTTTCAGATAGCTATAACATTCTGTAAAGTCATCCTCACATTTCCCCTCTAAAAACATTTCTAACTTTTTGTGACTGATCCTGGACACATTTCGTGATTATTATTTTTTTTTTCCTGATTTCTATGGATTGGTCTTTTATTCCACACAGCAGTTGTTTCTGGCCTTTTCGCTCTGATTTTCAGTAACAGCAGAACTATTCCACAGATCTATTTCTATTCGCTTCCTTTGCCTTGTTTTCACGGGTCATATTCCTTGTCCCCCACTAATTAGCCTCTCCATGTAGGTGTTTACATTTGGAGTCTTTAATATAGCTACTGGCATCTTCTTGCATTGTAGATGCACACAAATTATCAGTTATATCCAATTTCATTTTTTCTCCCTGTAAAATCTCACCCAAAGACCACCATTGTGGTGGGTTGGCCTTGATGCCCACCCAACCATTCTCGTACTCCCTCAACAGGAAATGGGGAGAAAATAAGATGAAAAAGTTTGTGGGTCGAGATAAGGACAGGGAAATCACTTACCGATTACTTTCATGGGCAAAACCAACTTGACTGGGCGAAAATGAACAACTGATTGCCAAGCAGAAGGAGAGGAAAAATGGTGAGAAACAAAGACAAACCTAAAGGACCTTCCCCCAGTCTCCCCTTTCTTCCCAGCTCAGCTTCACCCGGCTCCTCTTCCTCCCCTCCTGAGTGGCACAGCAGATGGGGAATGAGGGTTGCACTTCGTTTGTAACAGCTTGTCTCTGCCACTCTTTCCTCCTCACACTTTTCCCCTGCTCAACTGTGGGTCTCTCCCTGAAGCTGCAGTCCTTTATGACCTGCTCCAGCAATGTGTCCTTCCCAGAGGCTGCATTTCTTCAAGAACAGCTCCAACACAGGCCCTCTGCATGGCTTACACTCCTGCTGGAAAACTTCTCCCATCTGGGTCCCCTGCAGGCCACAGCTCCTGCCAGACAAACTGCTCCTGCATGGGCTCCTCTCCATGGGCTGTAGTTCATGCCAGGAATCTTTTTCAGTGTGGGCTCTCCATGGTTGCAGCTTCCTTCAGGGTATATCCACCTGCTCCAGCGTGGGGTCCTCCATGGGCCTACAGGGGGACCACCTGCTTCACCACGCTCCTCTTTGTGGGCTGCAGGGGATTCTCTGATCCAGCACCTGGAGCACCTCTGAGCCTTTCTTTTCTGACCTTGAAATATGCAGAGCTGTTTTTCTCACACCTCACTTACAGAACTGCTGTGCAGTGTTTTTTACTCTTTCTTAAATATGCTGTCACAGAGATGCCGCCAGTGTTGATGATTCGCTCAGCTTTGGTCAGTGGTGGTCCATTTTGGAGCTGGCTGTAATTGGCTCTCTCCATCACTGATCTCTTCTCACAGAGCCAACCCCTATAACAGCCACCCTATTACCAAAGCCTTGCCATGGAAACCCTGTACAACCATTATCTTCAGTTATGCTTCTGGTCCATGGGATCTTCTCATCCAATTGCTGCATTAGGCACCATGTCACACATAAGCAGCTTGTGCTGGAAATGACTCAAGAATGATGAACAGCTTGCACTGTGTTTCACTATTGCTTGCATATTTTGGCACTTCCTGTGTTACTTTTCACATTTTTCTTCTAAGGGAAATGGATAACAAAATGCACATTTTCATATAAACACCCCTATTTGCTGCCCTGTTTATTGACTGTTACTTATTAGCTGATTTATTATCAGTCATCTCTGTTTCTTAATCAGGTACAGGGACCAGACCCTAATCTTTGGTCATAAGATGTATGTGAGGCCTTTCTTCTGAAACATCCCCCAAGACAACACAAATCACCAGTTGCTATTAAGTGGTGCCATCACTTGGAAAAAAGATGCTCCAAGTACCACTACAAAGCACATGCAGCAGCAGCTCTTGAATTGCGACAGAGAGGCTTTCTCTGTGCCATATGGTCTTCACACCAGTGTTTATCCCTGACCACAAGGAAAGAGGAAATGAAGGAACACATTTTTTGCACGTGTCACGCTCTGTCAAAACAGCTCTGACTGCCAGCACTTACTGCCTTCATGACTGGCATATTCAGCTGGTCACAAAAATACCCAAAGCCATCAACCACCTGAAAATGTACGAATGAAATTGAGGCTCACAAAGACAAAGTAAATTCTACTATTTTGCCAAAATGTTGAGGCCCAAGCAGGTAAGTCATGGTGCTGGTGTCCCCTTTAGATCTCCTGTGCAGACATGTGTCACAGGGTTGAGCAAGCTGTGCTTGGATACCAGCTCTCACTTGGTCCATCACTCAGAGAAAATATGCTAAGAGAGTTCCCAGATGCATACTAAAAACTTATTCAGCATTTCAGACTCTAAAGAGGTCTTGTATCTGTCTTTATCCCAGGGGAGTTTCTTATCATAGCATCCTTGCCAAATCTCCACTTCTCACACTTAGAACAAGCTTTGCCTCCATCCCCTGCCAGTGCCAGTCTTCTCAGTGTATCCCCAGTTCCATTTGCCGTATAGGCTCACCTATTTTTTCTTAGTTGTTTAGGCAGTCCACCTCTTCTGTTGTCCAAGATCCATCCCGTTTCCTCTTTATCTGTTCTTCCTTTTTTTTCTTTCCCTAATTCCTCCTCTCTCCTTCCCATAGCTTCTTCCAACCACATTTCCGAGGTTATCACTGCTTCTGTCTAGTTCCCGTCTCTCGTCCATAGATGCTTACCAACTCATTGTTCAGTCAAGACTGCTTCCCCCTTCCCTTGCTCACAGTCTTCTAACCACATGTACCCACAGCTCTGCTTTGTTGGCACCAGAAGAAAAAAAAAAAACAAAACACTGATATTTCCACTAGATTTTGAAAGGTCAACTGAGAAAACACATGCAATTAGAGAACAGGCAAACAGAACCAAATACAGAATATGATCTGGGTATATTTTCAAAAGAAAATTCTTACTCAAAAGCATAAGAGCACTATCATTTTTCCTAGTAAAAGCTCTCAAGAATTGAAAAAACAAAACAAAAAAAAACAAGAAGGGGACAACCAACTAAAAAAGAAAACATCACCTCATAATTAATGTTTCAGCAAAAGCTTAATAACTAAAAAAAATTCTAATAGTGGCAAATATGACAATATTTTACCCTAAGCTATATAACCAATCTTATCTTCTAATAAAACACACATAAATGTCAGTAGTTATTATACAACATCCACAAGCTATGTTAATTCGTGAGAACTTTACTGTGAAATGTATTAGAAACAGAGCAGTAAGGAAATTGTGACACGATTCTTTTCTGCTTCCAAAGCTCAAAACTGATAAACTGCCTACGAGAGTAAGCTACGTTCCTAATTAAAGTAGATAACATAATTACCTGAAGAATATAACAGCATTATTTAATTAACTTTAAATGTGTATTTGTAAAGACATAAGTAAGTACCTTCTTTTTAAAATATAATCTAACTTGTCATTTTAAGTGCTTTCAGATAAAGGATTATTATATACTTTTTGGACTGTGCATAGATCTGAAATGGAAGGATATTTAATATTTGGTGTTTTCATCTTATCCCCAATTTATTTAGCATGTGTTACTCCATCATGATTTAATTTGGACAAGAAAACTGCATGGCTGCTCAAGCAGTAAATTTAAAGTGTAAATGGATTCTTGGCTGCTGCTGGCCCAGTTTCTGCTTCTGTTTCCATAGAAACCCATGTAGGAGTGGCAAGAAGACATAACTTAAAATATGAACTTAAGGGTTTACTTCCCCCCTCTTCCTCCCTCACATTCTAACCTCCATCTCCAAGGAAATGGGATGTAGTTTAAAATCCTCACTCCACCCGCTTCTTTCTCATCCCTTGATTTTACTCATTCCAGTATATGAAGCAAAAGTCACACTGGACAGTATTTCCTCTGCTAAGTTACAAATTCTGGGCTGTGAAAAGTGCTTACTTGACCAGGGGGAGGAATGCCACCCTTTCACACACACCCACTTTTGCCTGAAAATTCTAGCACACCTAGATCTTGTGTGTGTGTCTAAGGGCAGAGATGTATTTATAGATTGCCTTTGGATATTTATTTTTATTTAGACAGTGCCTCTGGTACTTCACAATTAAAGTAAATCAGACATCAAATCCTATGTGGATACGAGAGAATAATTATGCATCAGAATATAAGGAAACCAATTAAGCAGCAAGCAACCCGCATAAATAAATAAATAAATAGCCAACCCCCCACATAAGCAAACAAACAAACAAACAAAATAAAAATAAACAAACAAAAGACCAAATAACAACCCTGACATTCCCAGACAATCTAACTTTTTCCATATTTGTACAGAACAAATTAGAGAGAGTTATTTGGATTTTTTTTTGAGATGCCATTGCATGTAATACAGCTCAAGCTGGCAAAACCTGATTATTCAAAATAAGTTGCTTTCAAAAATATTTGTGTACTTCTTGGTATTACTTATTTGTTTTGCTGGTGTTTAGTGGTATGATGACTGTGACAGATATTGTTTCCTACACTAACAGTCCCCAAAAAAACGAGAATTGTAAACAAAACAAAACAAAAACCTTTAAATTGAATACATGCTATCAGTGATGACTTCAATGTGGATATCTACAACCACAGCAGTTTTTCGGGCGGCACCTTTAGGATTCATGAGACTGAAAAGGAAGATTGCTGGGTTTGGAAGTAAGAAAACATTTTCTTTGACTCTTGTGTGTGTGATAGAGGGAGGAATGTTCTCTGAATAAAAAGCTTCTCTTAGTCTGGGATCTGCAGCTGGGATTTCAAACTTCACTGCTCAGCAATTTGCAAATCCATCTAGAGGTCCAAATGATAAATAAAACATAAAATATATTAGAAGAAAATACAGTAGGAGGGTATAATACATTTGGCCTACACAATTTTTGAAGTCAGTTCCTCTAGTTTTTAAACTGGCTATTAAATGAATCTATGTTAAATACCTGAAATTGATAACTGAAAGGAGAGCTGTAGGTTATCTGATGTAAAGGTGATATAAAAATCTATATAGCAGAGCTCCAGGTCCTGCAAATCAGTTGTTCATGCTTAACACTATACCAAGTGTTTAACAAAACCGAACAAGAGTTCAGATTTTTTTTGCCCTGTACATAAGCGTGTAAATGGCTTCTTCCTGCCCTAAACTCTGTTTTTGTTACTAAAAACACATCATGGCTATACACAAAATGACAATTATAATTTTGGCGCTATTATACTAAGATTATGAGTCATTCATTAAAATATCTAAATTAGCAAGCCTACTTCGAGCTAAAATGGATGACGTTAATACAACCAAAGATTCAACACTAGCATTATACACTGCTAACAAGTCTTGGTGTAGAATGATGCATTAATACTTCATACAAAGCAAATATACCTTGTAAAAAGTAGCACGGTCTCAAACATACTCTAGTAAGTCAGATCACATCTGAAGTGTATTCAAAATGATTGTGTCACATAAGCAGAAAAGAGCCAGCATACATGCTGAGTTCAATTCAGTATAAATCTTTTTTTTTTTTTTTTTTTTTTTTTTTTTTTTTCCCCATCCACTGAGACTGGCCTTTCAGCTTTTATAGTAAAATCCTTATTTCCTTCTCATCTTAAATCCTGGAAGAAGTAATGTTTACTGCCACTCTCCCTTCTGAAAGCAGACCAAGAAGCACCAGGTGACTGATAAATGACTGGAGCACTTTACAAGTGCTTAGAGATCAGTAATTCAAATAGAAGACATTTCTTTACTTTAAACAGGTGTCTGAACATTGTCCACACCTGGGCAGGGCTTGAAGTAACGTTTTTATTCATTTATTTATAACCCGGATGGTATAAAAATACAGACTGTGTGACATCATGTGACATCTTCATATTTCACACTGGATGCTTACACTTTGAAGCTTTTCCTTCCCTCTTCCTCTTCACACAAAAGCATTACAAGTTCAGAGAAGGTTTTCCTGCCCATATGCTCTTGTTCACGCTCTATTACTTCCTTGCAAGAGGCAGAAACATGAGTTTCTCTCAAAACCTACTGAAAAAGCAGCATGAAGTGGACTGGAATCTACAACTTATTTACTGTTGAGCCACGCTTTCACTAGGACTTCTTTCATTATTCTGAATTTTCCCATTTAACTTTGTGTATATTTTTATTACAGAATTTATAGCACCAGTGCTGTGTCAGCAGTCCTCTTAGCAGACAGACAGTAAATGCTGACAAGAGGAGCTTTTCTGCTGGCATCAGAGCACCCTCTCTTTGAGGAAACATCATAAACTAGCTAAGTGAACGAAAGCTCCTTTTCACATCAGCCAAGCCACAGCCTTGCTGCCAATTTCACTGCTACGTCAACATCAACCACGCGGGAGAATTTTTCCCATCAAGCTGAAGTGACCACATCACGAGAATGCTGTAGTACAGCTGGGAAAATTGCTTAAATTATTTTGGGACAAACACCTTTCAGGCTGTAAGGAGGACATTCCAGCTAGCATCAGGAGTTTTCCAGTGTTAGCACTTCTATGTACTAGCACTTCTATGCTCA
The DNA here is from genome assembly GCF_011077185.1 of Oxyura jamaicensis. Taxonomy (NCBI): domain Eukaryota; kingdom Metazoa; phylum Chordata; class Aves; order Anseriformes; family Anatidae; genus Oxyura; species Oxyura jamaicensis. The sequence continues at coordinate 7,616,898 of NC_048897.1, read as the reverse complement.
CTAACAAATAAAACTTTCATATCAGTCTAATGAAACAGCAACATTTTTACAAATATTTTGGGTGCATGGAAGCAGAATCTGCTCTTCTCAAAACCACATGGCCAATCCAAACCTCAACCATATACAAATGTTTTTTTTTTTTTTTTTCCTTTTTTTTTTCCCCCCAAAACAAGTTCTCACTTTAGTTTTTTAAACTGCTACCATAGTTGTTTTACTAAAGACAAAGAAGCCGTCCTATACAGACTTTTCCACTGCTATCCAGAAATGCCATCATCTATCAACAGGTGTGTGTTTCACCCTTTTCTTCTATTTCTCCATTTCACATAAAACAGCAAATCTAAATCAAAATAATTGCAAGAAATGTGAAATACTATTATATTCCTCATGAAAAGCTCAAGAAAAAAGGTCAAAAGGTAGAGTGATATTAAATGTCACCTATAGGATCTAAGTACATATCTGTATAGTATTTTCCCATGATTTTTATTTTATTTTATGGAAATAACCTCTTTTTTTTTTTTTCACTTTTTTATTGGGGTGCTAATGTATTTGGACTTGTGAATTCAGTTCCAGAGAAAAAAAATCTATTCCTACAAAATGATTTAAGTCAACCTGTTTGGTAAAAGCCAAAGCAGAATTCAACTTCAAAATCAAGGATATAATAATGCAGAGAAGTCATGCAAAACTAGGCAGCTGAGAAGAACTACTGACATACCAACCATCAAGGTCCAAGAAATGCATGAGAAGTGAGTGGTATGTTGTCAAATTTAACTTCTGGGAATTCCAAGGGCTTGGCAAAGGAAGGAATCTTACATTTTCAGGAACCTGCTTTAGAAATCGTTTGTGCCTCTGTTGGCTCCATGCCTGTCTCTTTTCTACCAATAAAGCCACTACAAAACACACCCTCAGCCCAATAGCTATCCTCCAAAGACAGAAAGCCTGATTTCTTTCGCATGGCGCTAAAAGAAACTCATTGCAAATACCTCAATTTCCTCCATCCTCCGCTTTTCACAGAATCAAATATTCCACTGCAGGACCCAGACACATTTTTTTCTCCATGTACTTGGCAAAATGCTAGAAAATAAAAGATCACTGGACAAAGGCCACACCTGCCTTGTGGAACATTTAAACAAAACCAAACCAAAATACAAAGTAAAATTCAAACCTGCTTCTGGCTTTTGAAAGTAAAGTCTGTCAAATCTGGATTCTCTAACAGAATTTTCCCTCTGCTTTCAGAAAAATATGTGGCTCAAAAGCTGTAACAAAACAAGCTTGCACACCTTTAATACAGTGATTAAATGAACAGTGCCCCTACACTCCAAGCACAGACCAATATCCTGATATTTCCTGTTTCTTCTATGTAAGGTGATGCATGAAATCTAAAGATGCCAGTTGGGTAGCACCTTTATACCAAAAAAGATACTAAATTACACTTTGTGTGTATTAAATTACATTTATAATACCTATACATACACCCAGACATACATACCATGAATATTTCACAGCCTTTCCTGATCAGTACTGCTCTTGCTTAAATTTTTGTTTCCTTTTAAAGGAGAAGTTTAAGTTTTAAAGGAAAAAAATTCCTTTTCCCACCTATTTAAAAAGATGTTTCTAAGACAAGAGTAAAATAAAATTTACCCAAACCAAAATAATTTGGTAGCCTTTATAGTATATCCTAGACCATATATTATGAGAAGTATAAATATAGATAGTCTGTTGAAATACCTTTAAGTAGGGATATAAAATATCCTTCAGGATGATCAAGTAGCAATGCAGGATAAATAATAGTGAATTTTGCCTGAGCCATTTTTTTTCCTGTTCAAGATAGAGACTTTTGTACTTACTAGTCTAAATTAAGACCATTCCACATTCAATTTGGAAACAAAGTTTTTATAACGAACAACAAAATAAACATTCTATATGCCTCTATATCTAAAATACTCCTTGCATAAATAGAGTGTAACACCTTCCCTGCAAATAACACATTGCAAATAAAATTACAGTCATTTAGCCCAGTATCTAATCTGGGAAATGTCTTTTTCTGAATTCTGTTATTGTGACATATAACTATGGAAAGGTTTAGCTTTTTAAAAAAGAGATTTTGCTCCAGTAGCTCTTAGTAAAAAGCAATATACTTATAAAATTTGTATTAAAATGTAGTGGGTTATTTCAACTTTCTATGTCCCCTTTCTACCACCATAAGTCCCATTCATATACTGCTGGCCTGCACAAATAGAACTGGGAATGTGACCATAGCTTTGGAGAATCTACCTGGAGATTTAAGAAGTTCATGAGAATGACTAAAAATTAGTAAGCAATCCATTCTTCACACAAGAGAACAGTACTGTTAGAAAGTGAGTCCCATTACTGTTCCTGTATAATTTGGTCCAAGCACAGTGGTAATAATACCTACTAACTTCTAAGACTTCCCCTTTCAGCAAATTTGAGAAAGATTGTAGCAAATAAAAGTCATCCCGTATACAAGTCTACATTCTTTTTCTCTAGTGCATATCAACAGACTTTTAAAATAAGAAGTGTTTGAAATGGGATTGCAAAAGTTTCACTTCTCAGCTAGAATTGCCATATTTTTCAATGTACCCAGTTAGTAATAGGATATGATTGTAGAACACAAATGTACTATAATATTTTTGATTATGTAATGATTTTTACTGAAGATACAGAAAATATATATTTTTTGTATTATTATTATTACTTGCTTTAAACTTCAGCTTCACTATTAATTTCTTTGATTATGTTCTGTTATTTAATCAAGGTTCAACACTGCTGCATGGACATTTATTTAGAAAGCATTTAAAAATAATGAAAGTAGGAGTAAAGGAAGAAAAATCTCTGTTGCTCTAGCTAAAATATGTGCAGTCTATATACACCTCCACTAGGTATCTACCTACTCCTCCAAACAGCTAATATTCCAAGTGTCTTCCAACTTTGGTGAGCTGCACATTTGAATATTCAGCTAAGTTTAATATGCAGGTTCACAGGGCCTGTTCTTTTCATCCCTAGCTACCTGTCAATTTTATTAGTCACTATTTGCATCTCCTCACATTTAATACATTTAAAACACTATTATACATTGATTATAGGAATTAATAAGAACCAAGATAACAAACCTTGCCAAACGTATGCAAGTCTTCTATGTATATATAGTTAGTTTAGAAAGGCAATTAAGGCCATAGTTCTAAAAACCACGATCCCAATAAAGCTCTAAAAATATAGCATTCAATAGAAAGCAGAAATACATAACAATCCCATTTTAAGTGTAAAGTAGTAACTTGAGCACAAATTATCATCAGTATCAAAATGCTTAAGAGCCAATTACATCCTGTAAATGGTAATGGAAATAAACTGAGAAGACAGTTAAATAGACTTTGATTTTTATTCCTCAAACATTATTAGCTTCTACCAGCTGTCTCAAAAAACAAGTACATTTTCTCTTGATAACTTGACATCCTGTAGGTAGGGATGCTGTCATACCATAAGAAAAAGCAAAACTGCCTTCCTACAATGCTATGCTAGATACTTTTAAGCCCTGCAACTTCCATTCCCTATAAAAAGTGTTGCTTAGTCTGATATACATGTATGTATATGTGTATACATGAGTGTAACTATATAGCTATATAAATATACATATATATCTAAATCAATCAGTCACTACCTATCTATAAACCATTTACATTCCATTAAAAAAAAAATATCTCTAGGCAGGAAAGCACCAAGCAAATGCAATTAAAGACTTGGTATACTACAATGAGGGGAAAAAAATTTAAATGTTCTTCCCACCAGGCAGTGAATTAAATGCAAGAATTACAATACCATTTTCATGTTAAAAATAGAATTCAGAAGACTTTCCCTTCTGCCAAACAAGCCAGTGGAAACAAATGAACTAACCTCCAAACACAGCATGTGACACACAGGATTTAACATATATGATTATTTTTTGGTGAAGAGAAATCTAAAAAATGTATCCCCTTCCGCCCCTCCGCCGATCCTTGATCCCAAAAATAGAAACTCTATTGTCACATGGGCTTTAAATGTGACATATTTTGAAGGGCTGGATTTCCTTAAATAAAGATAATTTGAACTAATGTCAAAATCAGGGTCTAACAACTACGAAAATTGCAAGTTAAAACTGTTTTTACATTTGTAATTTTCTAAGGGTGACACCTTTCATGTCTGCTTCTTTCAATTTCCCAGTAGATTAGCATAAGGTCAATGTCAATACCCAGTAAAAGAACTTACTTCACACTAAATGTGGGAAGTTATGCTTTATGTTATTACTGGATGTGGATAGAGAAAGTCACATTAAAACCCAAAGTTATATATTGAGTTTTTAGGCCAGTATAAGTAATTTGAAAGAAGCCAAGATCTTGAAGAATATACCTAATTTAAGGCATAGATGGTGGATCACAGTAATATTCACTGAAACATGTTACAAATGAGACTTCCTTAACCACCTACTTAATTATGTTCTTAATGTTTGTATGCAGTTAAGGGTAGCCTTTGTATACTTTTGAGCTGAACAATTTTATTTTAAATGCTTATGCACTGTAAATTCATACTCACAAAAAAGGTTACAGTTGAGGTTGATATTAGGAGAACGCGAATAATGCAGGAAAGATTAATGTGTTAGTTTTGTACACTCTTATATGGAATAGCAATTAAGGTCACATAAAATGCTGAAATACTCTGTTGAGTCAATGTCATGCTGATGCATTCAGTATTCTGGAAAGCCCATGCCATCTCCCTGAAATTGACCTAAAAAGGTTAATTTAACAATAACATCTAACCAGCTGTCATGTTACATAAATTAATAGAATAAGTAGGAGCATCTGCAAAAATAAAAAAGTATTCCTATTTGGGGTTAGAAAAATGAAAGCATTCAAAAAAATAAAGGGAAATCAACACTTCTCTATAGACCATAGTCTACCTATTTGAACTAAAAATGCGTTACCAAGATTTGTAGGAATTGCCACTGGGAGTTAAACCAACAGTCTATCTCACCTAGACTTCTCTTTCAAATAGTATCCAGTAAGTAACTTGCACAATATCTTACATCGAACAAGCCAAGAAGCAGCACACATATGCACATCTTCCCCTCATGCACACTCCCTGTGCTTCAAGTCTGAAGCTGCATTTAAACCAGGTCCTAGGCCTCACCAGAGGACCCGTCCCCTTCCATCTCTTCCAAGCTGGTTTGTAATCCTGGTCCCTACAGTGATATGTGGCCTTGCATTATGTGAATATGTAAATTTAAAGCTGTAATAACAAACCACCAGCAGCAGCAAAAAAATCTGCAGCGTGCAGAGCATTAGCTCTGACACAGAGCAGTAAGGACCCAACCGTATTGTTTCCAGACTTCAGAGCCAGTATATCTTCTATGTGTTGTCCTTCCACATCCTTGTTTAAACCTGTGTTATTTCTAATGAGGCTCCAACCTGTGCCACCTGGACATGACACACCTAGTGACTTTTTGCAACCTCGGACAAAGAATGTTCAGAAAAAAATAAACAAAGTCTATTGATTCCAATTCTCTTAGCTAAGCCATTTGAGAACATGCAGTGATTAAAGTTCACCAAGGGTGAAACCCCTTGCAATATTAAAACCAGAAAGACAAATTAGGACTAGTTTGAGAACCTGAGCTGAGCTGGAAGATTCAATGTTCCTTAGTTGCTATGAGTAAGACCAACATTAGACAGATACATGAGGCTTCTCGTAAGTGCAAATGCCAGCACTGAGCTGACATTTCAGCTTCTTATTCTTTAAGTGGTCTGAAGCTACATACAGTCAGAGAGACTAAAAATTCTTCTGCCGAGCAAGACCAAAAATGGCAGCAAAAAGGTGACTGAGCAACTGTACACTATTTCTCCCTTTTTTCCCCTGTTTTGGAGGACACTGATACAATGTCGGTGTCCTGCCAAAGGCACACATGATGAAAAATATTACACCTTTAGCAGTTTCACTGCATGTTGCTATATAAGTAAAAAAGTCACTTTGAAATGCCATCTTGCTCCTGCACAAAAAATACTATCTTCTGAAAGGAAACAAAACCAACACAAAACAGAGAAGAGGAAACTTTTTTTTTTTTTTTTTTTTTTTTTTTTTTTTTTTTCCCTTCAGAATTTCCATTAAAAAGGTCTGAAAACTACTGTGGATTGTAACACATTATTTGCCTAATATAATACTAATTAAAACAAGGCAAAATGAATTAAGAGAATTCTTCCAATGAGTCAGCAGCACTCTGCATTTGTATTCTACAGAAACAGGTGGTCTTTTTTTTGTTGTTTTCCTTTTATATTTTTAAGTCTGAAGAAACATCACCCTAGTTTTATAACATTCCTGGGCCAGGTGTGATATACCTACACCTTAGGAATACAGAAGCACTCACATCTTTCCTGTTAATGCCATGGACTGCCTAAGCACTGGCCTTCAGCTAAAGCAACTAGCCACTAGTTAGGGCCTTCGAAAAATATTTTTGTTAAGGTATCAGTGATACACCAGCTATGCTATTTGGTATAATTATTTGCTGTGATCTTGCTTATTTACAAAAATAATGAATTAAGCTGTATTTCCTGGGAACACAGGAGAAACAAACAGCAGGTAGTTTCTTTACTCAGAAGCCCCCAACTGTGCCACATTCTGCAAAATGTTATTTTAACCTATGCCACCAGAGAAAAACCTGAACTGGACCCAATGAGAGCTGTCTCAAGACTTTCTGGACCCACTGGCCTCCTACCACTCCATCTTGCCCCCTTTGCTCCCCACTGTGGCATGCTGCCAGCCTGATGTGATTTTGACTGTAAAGCTGAGCTATGAGCCTTTGCGGGGGAAAAATATCCATCTTTATCCATCTTTATTACCCCATATTTATTTTTTCTCTTAAAAGTATAGGAGCAGTTCCCTGCTGAGCTGTGGGGTGGGACCACTTCAAATTTCTATCAAACGGGAGCTGTGTTCCCACACTACACCTCTGTTGTTACACAGCCTATTACCACGACTGCCTGGTGAAATATTTTCTGAGTAAAGGCACTGAATTGCTTCTTCCATGGAGCCCAAAGAAGGCAATTGGCACACCTCTTAAATTTCCTTAGGAGTTCTCTTAAAGACCCGGGTCTACATGGACAGCAATTACTGTCTTTCAAAAATAATTTCAGGAAAAAACTGATTTGATTTGGTGGGGGAATTACATTCCAGGATTAATTACTTTGGCAACAGATATAAATAGATAACCAATTCAGGAGATTTAATGACTAAAAAGAAATGTCTCGTTGAATGATGACAGAGAGAACTAGAGAGTTTTTTTTTTTTTTTTTTTTTTTAAATTAAATCTCTCCTTATACAAATTATTTCATTTCAGGTATTATCAGTAAGCTAATCTGGGAAACAGCCAGAGCATCTGGGTTGTCAGTGCAGTAAAGGAAAAAATGCAAGAAAAAATGCACAAAGCTAAAAAAAAAAAAGTATTATCCAAAAATAATTACATCTGTTAAGAACAGCAAATGCTGGACAATGTACTGACAAACACCACAGAGCAAAGCAAAAAGAGCTCAAGAACAGGGGCCAGGGAGAGATGGGACTGGGAAAGAGCCAGGAGGGAAATGCTCCAACCCATTCTGTGCCTCCAAGCACAAGAACCCTTAGAGGACCCTAGATTTCTCCTGGCATTTGGACCCTTCGCACGAGAAGGATGTGGCAGACAACACTGCACAGTTTACCTTTTTTTTTCACCCTCCTTGTTTTAAAAAGCAGTGCAGTAGCTCCTTGTATGAACAAGAGGCAATGATCTGTCATACTTCACAATTTCTAGATGATATCCGTAAACAGATTAAACAGATTAGACTGCTCTGCAATGTTAAGCCTCACTGAACATTTTTAGTTGATTCCTCTTAGCACTTTCAGGAAAACACACCACACTTATTTTAAGGATAAACATCCAGGAAAAATGAGACACCTCAAAATGACATCCACGTGCTGGCATGTTGAATGAGTTGCCCTGGATAGCAGGAAAGGCTCAAGAGAAGAGCGTGTCTAACACCCTGTGCCTTCCCTCCTCTTACGGGGTCGAATCTGAGCACTGTGGAGGTGTGAGCCTTAGGTCTTGGCACAGAAAACAGCCAGAGAATATTCTTCAAGAAGAGCAAAACTTTCACTTTAATCCAATTTAGAATATGACTTCAGTCATATTCTGAAGAGATACCCTTTTGCTCACTGCCTCCAACCCAGTGACCTTTAATACAAAAGGCATTAAAACAGACCAGGCATGGGTTCACAGGCATTCTTACATCCAAATCTAAAACCTTTTGGGTAAGACTGTGGTCTGTTTTGAAGATAAAATATGATGGTGTGGTTCTGCACTCTAGGTTCTCAAATAAATTCAAACTGGGAGTCAACCCAAACAGAATGCTTGCTTGTTGACCCCAAGGAGATTTAGGAATGGGTTGTGCCCGACTTCGCAGAGTGCAATCTGGCAGGTCTGGCGATCACATTCATTCACAGAAGTATAGGACTCTTTGGAAGAGGAATCTGAAAACTGAGAAACCCAAATATTCACAGATTAAGTGGCAGTTGAATGGGGTTTGAAGCACATAACTGTGAACGTAAGCACCTAATGTGAGTATCAGGTAAGACATGTTTGGCCAAGATATTTCTAGCCATAACCCATGACACCAAAGGCTGTGGTTCAAAGTTCTTCACCACTAGTTTGTGCACCAGCAGTACCACAGCAGGACCATGACCATGATCACTGAGGACAGAGGACTGCACTTATGCCCACTCAGCACACATGATCTGAGGTTTTGTCAGCTTGATGCCTCTCTGTGAACTTCATGCCAGCTGATCCAGCACACATACTGCCAGTACAAGCTAGGTCATCGAAAAATGTTCTGAAAGAATTGAGCCACAGAAGCAAGTTTGCGCTGTGCCATCTGGCTATGGCACTTTTGACTTGATAATGGGATCTCTGAAAGAAGATTATTTGCCCATCTTACTGGTATTAAGAAAGAAAGGAATTTTAACTCCAAAGTTTAATCCATTGGTAGAAGAGTTTGGTTGTGCCTTTTAAAAGGGCACATCTGCTCTGTAAAGCCAGCTTAATACAGGAGCCACAGGTTAAATCAGACAGCGGTAAACTGCACAAAATATACATTTTTTTTTTTTGCTGTTTAAAAAAACAAAACAAAACAGTATAAGAAGGAGGATAGAACTTGCATTGTGTCTTTGAATATGGAAATAGTCTAAGCCAGCACAATCAGAAACTGAAAATTACAGGTGTGGAGATCTCACGAACATACACATTTGGGGGAAAAAAAAAAAAAAAAAAAAAAAAAAAAAAGTAGAATTTGAAGTAATTACAGTCCATGACAGCTGTTGTATCATCACAAATTAAAACTTATATCTAACACTACTCCCAGTTATTGCCTCTAATGTATAAGGCAGAATTACATTGTTTGAGACTTCAAGATGTTTCATTGGATCTTCCCCAAATATCTCTTTTTAAAGGGTCTTTTTCTCATGCATTTTCAAGTCTAACAAAAATCATTTGATACCTATGGGGAAAACATTCAGTCAAACCAGACTTCTGTCTAACTCAGCTGTTTTTTTTTCATCTCACTAATAACTATATATAATGTGATAATCACATGGAGTCCTTTTGACTAAAATTGCCAGTAATATGATAGAACTAAAATGATTATTAGCATTACCAATCAACAGATTAAAATTAAACCTCTGGATATTTAAAAATACAGTCATTTGATCAGATTACTAGAACCAAAAGAAAATCAAATCTCATCCAAATCTTATTTATCTGAATTTACTCCTGAATATTATTGGCGAACGTTAATTGAATAAGCAATAGAAGCAGAGGCAAGGGAGTATGGACAGGGTTTAGGATTAAAGCCTGTATCATTCAGTTCCTAGACTGCATTCAGTTTGAGGGAAAAATAAAATAGATAAACAATGTTTATCAGCATGGAAGAAGCAAATGACATATATCAGGCATATCTCATACCAACATATTTTTATACAGCATTTGGTTATATCCAATAATACCCAACAACTACTTCTCAGGACGAGAAGTTCAAATTATGGACTAATCATCTTACAAGATATGGTTATCTTCAGTCTCTTAACAGTCAATATGACCCCGCTCAGTGTTTATGAGGGAATTCAGGAAAGACATATGGCAAGGTCTTGGCCACCTTCACCAAGTTGCTTTACAGTATTTTGGGGTCGTGGAGGTGGGGAGAGGGAAGGGAGAAGACCACATTGATCCGTTCATTATTCATAGAATGTCAAGTTGAAACACAAAGAGAAAGGTGTGAAATTCAGAGATGTTACAAGTGTGGGAGGTAAATTTTCTTAAAGCTAAGAAACTAGATACCAGGTAACACACTGCACATATAAAACTATGAGTAAAACACAGTTGTTCATTAATATGAACTTATTTTAAAGCTTTTGTAACCAAACAAAGGGCTGCAAAATAATTTCTTTAGCTATGTTTGGCTATCAGCATTTTTCAAATGCCTTGGTGTAAAGTGTCTTTCACTTCAGGCTACAATTACATTTTGGTCAAAGATACCATGCTCAGTACACTGTAATATTCTCCTAAATTCTTTGATGCCTATGAGTCTCCAGTGACTTATTTAAGCAGTTTTCATCCCAACTGCCATTAATCAAGAGATTAAAAATATCTAGATGTATTTTGATAATCTTTCAAAATACATAAAATATATTAAACTTCTTGAAAATTTGCCTTCCCAGATGCACAAATACAAAAATGTTGCTGCTGTGAAGAAAATTCTAATTTATCTCACAAGAAGAGAAATTGTACACAAGGTAAAAGCAGGCTAACTACAGAAAGCCATTGCTACAACTCATGCCGTTAGTACTATTTGTTCGTATGGTTAATCTAAGAAACACTTATTCAACTACCAAGTCCTGCTGATGACCACATACGTAAATAGAGATCTCCTTTTATACCAAACTTTAATATTGTACCAGGTCAAAACCAGCAAACAAACTTCAGAGCTTTGTAATAATACTGGAAACTTTACCAAGCTAAACATGCAGTGAATAGCATCATCTTTTTTGCTTTCCCTCATTTCTTTCACATGGAAAACCATACAAGAAAAGCCTTGTAATGAGTCCAAGATTAATTTAATTTTACTCTTTTTTTCTTTTTTTTTTTTTTCCCCTGAAAAGCCATAAACAGACTAAGCATACACATGTAAGTAAACTTCAAAATGAATAACCTACATTATTAAATTTTGTACAGCCAGGAGGCTTAACTGAATTGACAACTTTGTTTTTCAAATGTCTACAATTGAAACAGAGATCCTACCTAAAAAGTTAACTTAGGAAACTGGGAAAAAGATGGTAACCAGAGTAGTCAAGCCAAACTAGAAACATTTCCAGATTATTTCTAGTCACTAATACCTATGAGGAACAAAACCAAGAAAAACACTATGTTCACAACACCAACTATGAATTGAACTAAAATGAGAAAATAAACACTCTGACAAAAACAAAAATGAAACAAAACCAAAAAAACAGTAACAACAAAGTAACACTGGACAAATAGAAAAAAAAAAAAAAAAAAAGAAGAAAGTCTCAAGAGCAAATGAAACAAGAATAAAATGCAAACCTCAATTTCTAGTCTTGGAAACATCTGTAAACATTCACATGTTTGGAGGATTTTTCAGTAGGTTGTCCCGACTTCCTTAGATACATATGCAGTAACAAAGCCAGATATTTCAGTTTTATTGTTGTCTATTGTGATTACATGAAAAAAAGTAGAAAACTGTGGGATGATTATTCTGATCTGCTTTGGTAATAATTACACTTCTATCCATTCACTGAGGATTTGAAACTGAGGGTGGAATGCCATAGTGATTTATAAGTTATGCTAATTTATCCCCTCTCTTCCCCACAAACAAACCTATTAGATTCTTTTATTTACTTACGGTAGTTGCCTGCCAGTCACTGTAAATTTTATATATTTATAGGAACAACTTTCTACACATACAAGCATGCCACAGAAGATGCTATTACCTGAAGCAGTCAAACTATTGGTCAATGGAAAGCACACAGGGATGCCTCCTAAAAAACATTTTCCTCACTGGGGTCACAGCACATTCAGCTCTGGAATTTATGAAAGTTAGGAATTTTATGAATTATGAAAGTTAACATTGAAAGGTTACCACTTGATGGGATTTTATCAGTGCAAGAAAATAAATTTTATTGAGCTTTAAAAATCTGGATAAATTTTAGCAAGTATTTATCCTTAAAGTATTCTTTTCATCCACAGAAGTCAAGAGGTGTTTTGCCTCTATTATTGAGTTGGGATATGACTATCTAGTAAGTTTACTCATTTTTATAAATACCTTTTTTATATGGACAAAGCATCATTTCTCAAAAGCATTACTTAAAAGGCCACCAATGAGAAATAATGACTTCATAGTTAACACAATCTCAGTAATAACACAGTTCTCACATTTTTACACTTTCATATTTTTAACTAATTACAAAACTGGTACTCTTCCAACAAGATGTGTCTAGCGATTATGGTCTTTATAGAACAAACCAGGAAAAATTATATTATAGCAGGAAGCTGGACTTGGCATTAAACTAGATTTGTTTTTTGAAAAAGTATATGGAAATAATTCTACATGTCTGATGTTATTAGATAAGCCTACATTTTAAGACAGTATTTTTTTTTTATTTGAAGGATGAGATTTAATTTCATAAATGATAAAAGAATGAGATGTTCAAGAAATTTGAGAAAGTAATGGGAAAATAAAGCATAGGAAGCAAAAATCCTGTCTCTGAAGAGCAGAGTCGTTTATGTTAATAAATATGGAATTAGATAATGGAACAGTAAAATAATCTGAATTTGACTAAATTAAGTATGAATAAAATAATATATCTGCATAGAAAAATTAATGTTTTCTATGAAATTACTACTGAATGCTGAAAACCTACAATTGCATTTTCATTGAGGGAATATAACAAATACTTTCAGTATAGGAGAGTGTTTTAACTATACAAAACATATCCAGAAGAATTAAGGAAAGCCCGGGATCGCCAAAAATGTATGAGTTGGATTGAAGCTGTTTTTTTGTTTTTGTTTTTATTTGTGCATGTGTGTGTTTGGTTTTTGTGTGTGTGTGTGGTGTGTGTGTGTGTGTGTGTTTTTTTTCCCTATGGATCTCCCCAAATGGGGAAGACAACCTCCTGCAGTCTGCTTCAATGCCTCTTTCAGCCTGTGCACAGGTCCCCAGGTGAGCAGAAACCCAGAGAGCAGAAACACAGCTGTTGTTTCTCCTCGTTCCCCTCCAGTTTCAGAGGTCTAGTCCAAAATGCTTAGCCATTCTCCCTTCCAGGACATTCATTTATTTGTTGACAGGTTTATTAAAAGTCCCAATGTGGGGGTGGAGCAGGAGGTGGAGAAGAAGGAAAGGAGTGGGCTGGGGCAATACAGATTGCCAGCATATTTTACATTTCTCTCTGCAGGAAGCAGAAGGGCAGGAGAGCCGTGCGCTTGAACTGCATCGCTGCTGCCTGCAAAGCTGGCCCAGCCTTGCGTGCCCCAAAAAGCTCTCCCGTTTCCTTAGCAACCTCATGGAGAGGTTTGGGGCACCTCAGGCCTTGGACTCACTCAGGAGCAGGCAGCTTTTGCTCTCCTGCTGCTACCTTGAGCTAATGAGAATGAACCCTGAAAACAGAAATATTTTAGATGAAAAGGAGAAAACGAGCAGCTTAATCTATATTCACAGAAAGAGAATATATATATCTCATGCTCTCAGGATGGAGATCTAATCAGGGAATGGGTGGGATGCAGCTCTAATCTCTTTCTCAAGCAGAAAGCAACATATATATATATAGCAAGCTATCAATCCATCCTTCAAAGATTAATATGGGGTAGCAAAACCCTGAAGTCCTTTTGGCAGAAACACGTTACTCTTATAAACAAGCGTATGTAAAGTTTCCGACTTAGCTAAAGCCCTCGCAAGGACTGCCACCAAAGTCCAGCTTGCAAAAGATATCTGACTTGTAACTGGTTCTAGCCTCCTACTTCAAGTTGTGAAGGGGAAAAAGAAATCTGGCTCTCATCTAGAGAGCATGGATAGCTGTAAACGTGCACCAAGTGTTAACTGCAAACTAGTTCTGTTACTAATAAAACTGAGCCAATTTAGGGAGGAAAAAGAAGTTAAAACATTTACCAATAAAACCCATATGTATTGCAAACCAGGAATTATTTGGGAGAAAGCCTTGCCCTCGCAAATTCAAATAATCCCCACAGCATCCAATCCTGTTTGCAGCCATTTGCTATCCCTGCACGGAGGGTCCTGCTCCAGGTGCAGCACAACAGTACGCACATAACGTGTAACTTCATGGCTCCTTTCCTTGCCAACCCACCTGTCCTGCAGCACCCACACCTAACCTCAAACTCCTTATGCTTCTGAGGACTGGAGCGTCAGGCCACTGCCCTTAAATTCATTCCTGTTTAAGAGCTGTAAATCCCATTGTCCAAACTGCAGATTCAGACACCATTTACGTTTTACTGACTATAACATAATTATGGGCTGAAAAGACATCAAAGAAGCTAGTACTCATGAAGGACTGTCATCACATTGATGTGTTTCTACAGCATAATATGCCACATTCTCTCACCTAGAAGCTTTTAGTTTCTTTTAAAACATTACAGCTGGAGAAGGCATTTAATTTGTGATCTAAAAGTGTTTCAGTGGATTTTGGGGATTGAGCTATTAAGATCCGTTAAATAGTACCTCTGGATTGAATAGCATTAATGAATGTCAAAACATTACAGACAATGTCTATAAAAAGAGTATATAGTTATCTACTATTACTGTGTGGTCATTGACAGAACTCATTTCCTGTGGACTTCTTGTATTTTAGGAAGCACAGATTTTTATCTTAGATTTTGGGGAAAGCAAGGCAACCGTAGAGTATATTTGCCAGTATCACCCACAAACCTACCAACTGAGGCTGGGGGAAAGGAAACAGCCTGCAAACTATAGACAAAAAGCAGATTTAGCCTGACATTTTGCTAACCTACTGCATAGGAGAACTCAGAAGTAACCAAACTGTTGCTTCCTGTACTTCAGTAACAGATACACTGGTAGGAGGCAAATGTAGACAGGTTTCTGATCAATTTTAATGGTCCAGGCACATACAAACAGGAACACACCCGTGCAGCTGAAATGCAAGTGTTACTGCTGTGAAGACTTCGGCAAAACTCTTAACATCTTAACACTGATAACAAAATTGTAGTATTGAAACAATCTTGCGTTTACTCCCATTCTGGGAATCGTTCTTTCATTTCCTTTTTCCTCTTTCCATCTATTTATCCCCCTAAGTAAAGGAGAAAGCTTTTAATCTTCTGAACTGCTACCAGTGTTTTGTCTCAGAACAGAGTTTTCCAAAATTATACACCCCCAAATCAACAATCACATGAATGACTATACAAATTATACTATAAAAAGAAAAAAAAAGTCATCTTTAATTGCTAGCTTTTGTAGCACATTATTTCATAGCTTACAATTCCCTGTTACAGAGGATTCAAAATGTTGTGCTAGAACTAAAGCCTGGATGAAGTGAACTGCTGTATGCCTGCAGCTTATGCAGGGGTTGGAGCAGGTCCTAAATGAAACACAATACGCATGACAACATGATGAGTTCTGTCAGAGGACAGCACATATATGCAATTATCTATTATCTTTTAAAAGAAGTTTCATACACATCTTGCTAGTTTAGCATTTAGGTAACGCAGATGGAGATATTAAGCATATAGATTTGCTTTCTATGATGTACACTGATTTGGTTAATTAGATTAACTTTATCTGAATAGTTATTTTCAGCTGGGCCTGCAAATGTATTTATTGTTTTTGCTTTGAGAGCTCATTTACACACAGCTAGCTACAAAAATCCTGTTGTGATGAGCACTACCACTACAGCCCAGAAATACCAACTGATTAATACTTTACAGCTACAGCCCAGAAAAAAACAAACAAACAAACAAACAAACAAAAACTGATGACCACCAAATCCCTTTCCCCACAGGATCAGCCACACTGAGCCTGCCAAAATGGCTCAAGAAGCAGGCCTGGGGCTGCCACCTTCCAGCAGCCGGAGCAGGGTGCCCACCACCCGCCAGGGCCTCCCTGCACAGTTGCCAGGAGACAGTTGCTGCGTTACAGCCCCTCCGGTGCTGAAAAATAGCGTGGAGGATGCGTTGTGCTCCGTGGAGATGGGATCTGTTACTGGTTGACCACTCGGGGCTTTGTGTCCTCACTCCTGCAGATTAAGCGGTTTAGGTTTTTAGGAGGGAGTGATTTGGAAAGGTTTCTGTCCGCACGGATGGATACACTTTCTTGATCCATGCTATATATGAAAGTCAAATGTTTTCACACCCCTTCGGAAACTGCACTGAGTATTCATCAGTGCTGAATTTTGTCCACAGCATTTTTCTATTACAGTGCATACAGAAAAATTGTGGACTTTGTCATTTATTGGGCAAGAGAAATATTTATTTCCCTCTTGTTCAATAAATAAAAACATATTTTAAAAATTAGTAGCAGTATTTTGTTCTCGCTCAATATTAGGATAAAATTTTTCCCCCTCTCACTCATAAATATGACTCTGTAGCATATATCACAGCTACCTGATGTAAAACATGAGGAATTTAGTTTACTGCTGCTCTTTCTGCCTCTAGTAGCTGGTATCACTGGTCATATTTCTGGCATCTTTTGCAGTTTGCAGGCATCTGTATGCACAATATTGTAACTCAGCCATGAAATACAACCACAAATAAATTTAAAGTACAGGAAATAGAAATAAAAAGTTCCCAGCCTTCATTTTTGTATGAAAAATTTGAAAATAACTAGATCTTAGTTAGCTGGTCAGCTGTAGACCAGCTTTACTGAAATTACTGCCTTCCTACCCGGTAAGAAGTGAGACTGGAGCTTCGACCTACGTGTGAGCACTGGTTTCTACTCTGCCTACATGGAAGACAAAGGGAAAGCAGACTGTAGGTATAACCATGCAGCTGAATGCCTACATAAGTGAGAAGGGACTCCTTCCTGACTAAAACTGCTAAATTTCTATGCAATCAGACACAGATTTAGGTACCTTCTGAATGGTTACTGATTGGTACTTGACCTACTGATAAAATTACCCACATAACTTCCTAAGAGATTTTATTGCAACATAGAATTTTTTATTTCAGAAGGCATACTCTGTCATTTTTCTGCAATGACGAGATGAATTTGGTGAAATAATTATTATTGGCAGCTTCACTTCTCATCTTGGAGAAAGGCTTGAGGAATAATACAGAGCTACAATGAGACCAAACCATAAACATTTTTTAAATCTCTTCAAACAGGAGTTGTATTTAAAGATGATCATCCCAGCTAAATTAGGGAGATTTGCGGTTGGAGCCAGGAATTTCCTCATCCTCTAAGCTGGAGCCACAACCGCCCAACATGCAGTTTTTGTTGTTCATCAGTAAAAACAGCAGGTGGAGATGGCACTACCAGTTCATCTAGATTTATTATGTGATCTAAAAAAGAGAAGGAGGAGAGTAAGATAGCCTTCTTGGAAACGGTTATTTTGGATATAGACTAATTCACTCAGTTCTTTGTGTCTCTAGGATGGCATATGATGGTGTGCCACAAGGCACTGACATAACACAAACCTCCGAGCCCCAGGGAGCAGGAGAAGCTGCTGGGCAGCAGCAGGTCAGGCAAAGTGATCACAATTCTTTGTGCATCCTCAAATTCATTTGGATGTGGCCTCTGTGAAGAGCTAGATTAGGCACTGTATGCTCGGTAAAATGTCTGAAAAACAAAATTTTCTGTGTTTTTAAATTCTCTACAGCATTTAAACATTTATCTCATTGCTTGAAAATTCTGTTACATCCTTCAGTAAGTTCTGAGTGCTTTGCTATCTCTGAGTTATGCCTAAGATTAAAGCTGATCATTTGTGTAGATTCAACAGGACAGTTTACTGCACAGAACATTTTAAAACTTTACTCCCTTTTTCTGTTTTGAAAACTGTTGATTTTTTTCTACCTTTCAATTCTTATCCTTTAAGTTAGAGGTCATTTCCTCTTACTACACCGTATCTTGTTTTCTAAACATATCTTTCTTTCTGAAAATCCAAGCCAAAGCTGAGAGAGTCAAGGTCACTACTGATATATTCCCTGACTCCCTCATAAAACACGATGTTTTTTAAAAATGCCATTTTGAATCTTGAAGGTTCATCTTTCTTTTACCACATTTCCAGTGATTCTGATCCTTGCAATATTAGTACCAGTTCTCCACTGCTGGTAACAAGCTTCATAGTTCAGTTCTCAGGCTCGTTTCTACAACTCTAAAACTATCAAAGCATTGTTACTTCCCATTCCTCTGCTATCAAGGCAGACCAACAGATAAACAAGAGACACTACTTCTGTTGAGAAATTCCGTATCTGCGCTACCCTCAGAATATCACCTTGTCTCGATGATTTGTTACTGTTCATTTTGTCAGTCATTTATGAAACCGATGGTGTTTATGAAACCAGACATTGCTCCTCAGGGTAGGCTTACGCTGAAATTGATCTAACAATAAACTCCTATTCCAGTGGTAATGCTTGCAGTCATGAGGCCTTCTAGGTGGTTCTTGATGGTTAAGCTGATCACTGACCCCATGGTTGTTTTTATTATTTTATTTTTTATTTTTTTTATTTCACTTTTCAGCTGGATCTACAATCTACCACGTTTGGATAGCAGCACTAATCCAAGAGGGATGGTGGGAGCCTGCGCCTCAGGACACAGGTACAAGGGAGCCCCAGGGAACTACAGCCCAGACTCCAACTGACCTAAACCAAACCTGAAATTGTACCCTCGGTCTTTATTTTCAGCGTCAGGAGGAAGCAGATTCACTAAAGTTTTTATCTATGGCGTTCTCTTTCAAAAGTGCTCCCTTTTATAGGCCCATCATCTTTAAGGTCCACTGACCTTTGGCAGACCTTCCTATTTCTGGTACATTTGAAAGAAAAATAACATGAGATTTTATGCCTTTAAGTAGTTCTTCCCCAAGGTCTATTTTGCAACAAGTATTACTGTTTTAAGTCTGCAGGATTTAAATTCTTTTCTCTCTTCCTCATTCACATTTCCAATTTTGAAAATCTAAATTCTTAATTCTAAATAACATTATGTTTTTTTAAATTATTTTTAATGTTATTTATATTTTGCTGCCACTTTGGTGGCTGCATTCCTAAGAAAGAAGGAAAAAAAGAAGAAAGAAAGAAAGGAAGGAAGGAAGGAAGGGAGGAAGGGAGGGAGGGAGGAAAAGAGGGTAGACCTATTTTGTTTTGAAAGATGTGAAAGGCAGGCCAGCCTGTGTGGAAGCATGCTAAATTTCCAGTTTCCAAGCAAATGCAAATACTTGAACAGTTGAAGAGAAGTTATGTTTAGTTGAATTCAGAAGGATGTTTTATTGCTTGTAGTTTTAACTGATTATATTTTGCAAGCAAGATATTAATCTTTTGCTTAGCAAGAATGAAATTGTTTAATTTTTCACCCTTAATCTTGTTGTAGCAAGGGTTAGCCTGCAATCTGCTGTACCACTCTTTCTCCAGAGCAATCAATCTACATAAAGTGTGTGCAGACAGGTCCTTGAGCAGCAACCCAGGACAATTTTGAGTGCTCTCAGGAGCTGGCCTACCTCTCACTAAATTGATGAGTCAGTTGGTCCCTTGTGAAGCTAATCCTTCACAGAAATATTTCATTTCTTTCTAGTTTCTTCATTACTCTTTTGTAGACCAGAGACTACTAACTCAGCCCTCTTGGAACTGATGGCATGAAACAGCCACACTTCCTTCCAGACTAAGCAAAGGCTTTATTAAAAATAAAACCCAGTACCCATTCAGAGAAACTTACCCAAAAGACCATTAATGAAATTAGCTTATTTTAGTGACAGATTGTGAGTCACAAATGCATGATTCCCAACCGTTAATTTATTAGGTCATATAACAGTGGAAGAATTTGATCATAACATTATAACACAGCTGTTTTATTTCAGATGTGGAATGAGTCCAAGTATTTGATAATTATGCTGCTTCAATTAGTGGCAACTCAAGAGTGAGTTAATAGGTATTGTTTGCTCCCAGGCAGGAAGCCCGGGGAAGCTCGCAAACAAGTCTGAGGATGTGCAGGTCTGCTGGGCTGATATGCAATATGCTATGTGAGGCTGCAGTATGTCAACAATATGTACCTTGCTGTCCCACAACGAGTACAGTTGCATCAAAATTTACATCTTCCAGTAAAAGAGCGAGCAAGGAAGGCATAAGAGGAAGAGGGCTGTTGGATGTAATAAAGTCCTTGACGAAGACTCTCATAATGAAATAGAACTGATTAGCATATCAGCAGTGTTAGTAAGACATTTGTTTGCAGTTTTTTTTTTTCCCAGAAATTTAAGCCCATTTCTATGTTCATTTCCCTATATTAGAAAATGACAATTTATTCATGCTTTCTCTGTCCTTCCTTTTTAAAAATATATTTGTCTTATCCCTAAGGCAGTGACATGCTGTCAATATTTTAATAATGTTACCATAATATGATCATCTCTAGTAAGCAGCTGTAGTATTAGAGCCCTCTGATGATCTGGAAATCACTCCATGGAGAGCCTAGGAAACATTAGCTTTTGGTTCACCCTAGAAAAAGCCTGCAGTGCTGTATTATAGTGCAACTGCAAATCTCTTACTTCCATAAGAGAGACAAGGATGGAGAAAGGTTGTCAGCATTAACCACTGTAGTTGCCATTCAAATTTGCCCTTGGCAGTGAAGTAGAACAGGGGAAAACAGAGAATCACACATTATCTTTTCAAATTGCTGGAGAAAAATATAGAGGAGAATCACATTATCTTTCTTTTTTACACTATCACCACCTCCCTAGAAAGTTTATCCATACCCAGCCCTGTTATTTAACAATGAGGAGTGTAATTCCACTTTCACATATGATTTACTGGCACCTACCCGTTCAGAAGTTGTCACCTTAAAACACCAAATAACAGCACAATTTGTGAACTTTAATATGACAAGAAAACCATTTTATCACATACATGGCAATGTCATACTGTTTTCAGAAGGCAGCAGAGGCCACCTCTCTATTTAGGCCAGTTAATACATACTCTTCTGTGACATTTTGCAGGGCACAAAGGAGGAGAAAGGGTGGGCAGAGAAGGTTACAAAGTTCTCTCTGATCCATTAAAAAAAAAATGCTTGGTAAGATACAAAGAGGTACAAAGGGGTTAATATTATTATTCCCCATCACTCGCATTACTCAGAAAAATCCCGGCAGACTGCCAAAACTGCCATATAACATGAACAGCCTGAAGAGATGGATACATATGGTAGCTAAAGCAGCTACATCCAGCTAATGCTACCACCAGAATTAGTAATGCTGTGAGAAGAGGGATCAGGACTGCATGTCTCCCTCTTGCCCCCACACAGGGGCCATGCCCTGCTCCCTCTCTGGCAGCAGGCTGCTCCCACTGCTCCTAGCTGGGGAAGGAGATAGAGGGGAAGAAAGATGAGGTGGGGACCTACATCTCCAAGATCCACAACCTCTGAACATTTTTGAAAGAGCCAGAAACCCCAGACATCTGAGAAATGTTCACAGAACCTTTAGCACTTCTGGCAGATAGAAAACAAGTAGCATTGATGGACTCTCATTCTTCAGTACTGGCTCTTTGAATACTATTGAGTTCTGAAGTCTAATCCTGACTATGAGCTAAAATGTACCTAATAGGATAGCTCTGTTTGAACTACAGTGTTACCTATACTAATCAATAGAAGAATCAGCTGGTACATCTGGAATTAATATTAAGAACACAAATCTTCTGACATCAGAGGATGAAAGAGGATGTGTTCTACAAAATGCAATCTGGTTTTATCTTTTTAAGAAATTCTTCACAAATGAGGAATTTAGCTAATAAAAATTATTTTTGCAAGATAGGTCAGGATTTCTAGATGCTAAGGAGTGCTAGTTTTATGCTATTTTCTACACACACACTTTATAGCAAAAGCCTTTCTTACACATTATGCTGTAGACACTGATTCAGTGCCTTAGTATGTAACTGTATGTATGATTATTTTCAAATGTTTAATTTTTCAAAACAAGGACTTTCATTGTCTTCCTACTGGTATTTATGCAGAGAGACACAGACCAGGTTTATCCAGCCCAACTTAAATGCTTGCCTGAAGTGTCTTCTGAGCATCTCTGTCCCTAACATGGGACGACCTGGCCCTTGCTTAGAGCAGTTGTGGTTTGGAGTCCTTTGGAAAGAAATCCCCACAAAGCCAGAGATTTAGTTTTGTAAAGAAACGTACTGTTTTATTTTGTCTTGGGTAGGTCTTTGTGATGCAGGCTGATTCTAAAAACTTTACCTGTTGAAGACTTTTTAAAGTGAAGTTCTTCCAAACAGTCTTTTTTCAACATTCATTCTTCCTTGAAATAAACCGATATGCATTTGTACTCCACCCTCTGGTGGGTTCACACTTTGAGATAAACTTTAAAAACATCTTACTCTGTTTGCAGTGAATAGCACCAGGAAGACCTGATCTGTAATTTTTTAGTGTCTGTAATTTAATGGGACACTTTTCAGAGTAAACTTTACTGTGATACAGTTTGTTGTATGTGCAGGAGAGGGTGATAACCAAAGCAAATCAAAACTAATTAAAATAATAACTCAAGAGAGACACTTCATCCAAAGAGATTATTACAGAACAATAAAAAAAGTTGCTGTGCAAATATGGCATGTTTTATTGAAGGCAATGTTTCTCTATTCAAAACCCTATGGACTGGAAATCAAAACCAGAAGGGGGCAAAAAAGTGTTCCTGACCTATTGGAAATGATGAAATTTAAATATTAGAAGAAAAAAAAATCCCCAAGCGAAAAACACCACACCATTAGTAGATTTCCACAAAGACCTTGTGAGGACAGAAATGCCAGACAACTGTCAAACCAGCCAATATGAGAAATTAGCCAATAATACTAACAGACTCAAATGTCTGCTAAAAAGGAAGTATGCTACAGAGCCATTTCTCAGTGCCAACTGAAAACACGAACACAGGCCAGCATTAGGATAAGTACTATATATTGCTCCCGATTGCCAAAGCCCAACAAACAAAGACAAGATTTAACAAAAAAATGGCAATCATAAGATTTCAATAAAAATATGAAAGCCAAATGCCTACATATTTTTTCCTGACTTTACAGATTTATAACAACAATATTTAAGGATGAGAATTCAAAGTTTTACTTTTAAATAAGTATTATTTTTATAAGATAATGACAGCAAAATCTGGGGATTTGAAATCCAGAAAATGTAAAAATGAAAGACTTGGAAGCCTAAAAGCTGATAGCTCTGAAAATGACCAGCAAAAAATTCATGGCAACTGAACATACCTGTTTCAAATTCAAGTATTTGCCCAAAGTGCAGAAAATAGTCCCACCCAGGATACTGGAAAAGTGTGAAAGATCCAAACTATATGCATCATTTTGGAAAGACTATTCTGGCCGTATTCACTTTCCTTAAGTCATAGGCTGCATACTTTAAAGAAAGCTGCTCCTGCACAATCTATGTACCTTAGACAGTAATCTAAAATAATCAGCAATGGGGCAAACTAACTGTAATACACATCTGCTTTGTGTTGTAATGAAAAAATAATAATTAAAACAAAAACACCCCCCTTCCACAAACTCACACACACCACCTGATTTAACAACTGTTTAAACAACCTAAATCTCAGCCTCAGCAGTTCAACTGCAGTTACACATCTGTCCTAAGACTATAATTAACTTATGAAGCTACTGATAAGGATAAAAGTTTCCTACTACTCACAGACCTCAGTTCTCCAAAGCAGAGCCATGTGTGAATATCGTTAATATTGGTTGAATGATAACATTAATTTCCTTCATCTGCATATACGTCAGCTGTTTAAACTCAGGCTGGCTTCTACAGCAGTTTAAACTCAACTATATAACTTGCTACTGAAGTGAACAAAAATAACCCTCTGAGTCTGTCCTGCCAACTGAGCTATGCAAGTGGTAAGGGGGTTCTGCTTAATCCTAGTCTTTCTTCATCTAGTTTTATATGTTTATTTTCTGTAAAAATACACCACTTTCTAAAATGTGAATTTGCACAATTACACCAATTTTGAAAGTCGATAGTTAGAATGGGATTATTTATCTACACAAAACTTTAATCATGTCACTGATCTGGTGTTTATTTTGAGTAAACGTGTTGAAAAGACTCTGGGCTGATAATTGCATAGCAGCATCAGTTTTGTATAAAATCGTCACACACACACACACAAAAAAACACTAAAGAAGTTATTGTTGTTTAAAAATAAACAATAAAAAGCTTCCTAGAAAAACATATAAGAAATCTTAAATTGGGATAATGACATCTGTTTGTACAATAAAAGCAGTAAAACAGACTATATCTAGCTACACAAAATATCAAATATTTTTAAATAAACAGAAAGGCAAGCTGATATTTAAATAGCAATTATGTATGGGTTAGAATGTAAATTAAGGGGGGATTCCACTTATTCATAATTTCTCTGTACTGTTAGAAAGCCAACAGTATTAGTGTTCACAAGAACTTGATGAGTTTTATAGCAGCGTAACTTCTACCAGATAACATTTTTATGTTCCAAATCCATCCTGTTTTTCTGTTGCTAAACACAAGAATTTATCAAATACAAAACCCCCTTCAGATATGGAAAAAGCTATCTACATAGCCTTCCTATTCCAGTAACAGTCAATATTAATATTAATACAACCTAATCTGTAGGAAATGAATCTAGCTTTTATTTGCTTCAATCTCTCTTGAAAGGGAGGGAAAAAATGTCAGTGCCTAAATTACAAGATTTAATGTAGCTAGATTAGGTCTATCTAAACAGAGGATCCAGCCACCATGCATAGACTTCAGAGCATTTACCCATCATGAGAATGTTTTGTACTCTGTGTTTGAGCTTCCAGTAAACCAGATGAAACATAGACACATGGATAAGGTGACTACAATTAACATAGAGAGCTAGAACTATGCCTAACAGAACTCTAAAATGCAATTTATCCCACCTGTTTTATAGGGATAACACTCTGCAGCTTTTAAGAGGGCAGCAGCGGTCCCTTTTCTGCTACTGGTAGCACAAGGGTTTCTGTAAGTTCAGACCTGCCAAGGAGAAGCATCATGTCTCCATGCTAAGGTTCTAACACCTTTACACATGGGACAAGACTAATGCAGTTTGCGGCTTTTCTAGAGAAAATTACCTCAGTTTATATGCTGTGTAAGCAAAACACAGCAGCACCATAAGAAAGAAGCAAAAGGAAAAAAGGAACTGGACAGCACTTCTGAAGAAGTTTTCATGGGATAGGGAGAAAAAATGGAAAAAAAACAGTTACAGAAAAATAAGACTTTTGGATGAATAGTTTCAGTCATTGATTCCTGGACAATACATCATTTCCTGCTCTGAAAAGCAGCCTATTTGTAAGGTGCACGCTTGATTTTTATTAAAATATCCCAAATGAATTCTAAAAATGCACAGGGAATTATGGAACCAAATACCTGCTCACAAACAAAACACATATTAAATTCAATCCTCAAACTGTTTGTTATTTGCCAAAAAAACAGCTCCATAATAGGAACAATCAATAAAGCATATTTAGATATTAAAACTCTAACAACAAACTTGAAGAAAATGCTTCCAATAAACATTTTGCTGGTCACGTAAAAACAGTCCTTTCTTTAATTTAGCAGTTAAATTGAGTCATAATAAGACTCAGCCTAAATAAACATACCCAATGCACTAACAACTCACAAGTCTGTCAACAACTACTGCCTCACACAAATCTATCAGTGCTGAAAAGCCAAGCCACAGGTTGGTTCCATTAAAAGCAATAATCTTGCTTGAAGCTTGTTTGAAGAACAATCCTAAAATAAAGGATTGCATTAAAAATACTTTGTGAATTAAAAAAGGATTCTTTGATTCTGCAAAGTTTACATTTCTTTAAAAGCAAATACAACATACTTAATGCAAGACTTCGGTATCTGCTACGTAGACCTGCTTTTGAGAGCTCAAAGCAGGAGCTTCACACATATCCTAACCTATATATAGCATGTAGGCTGGTATCAAAAGTATGCAAGATTACAACATTTTGATATCAGTGCAAATCCAAGCTGAGTCTTCATGAAAAGACTTCTTTTACTATCTTTAATGCCAATTCCATAGCAACCATAAACTAGTAAATCGTGGATATCTCATGGTAAAGTTTCTTTCTGCAATGACTTATTCTGCCCAGGATTTTCATGATTCTCTCTTAACTCTCTTCTTTATTCCATACAGCTATGACATTTGACCAAAATCAACACTTCTTCCAGACTGTAAATGGACTCTTCTATTTACAAGCATCTTTATGCTTGTAAATTTTCTCTTCATCACCAAGTATCTAGCTGCCTAATTTTGCCCTATTAAAAGTTCATTCTTGAAACACTCCATTAAACCTTTGATGCATTTCTAGGATAATTTTCAGTGCTCTGATCAGCAAAGCCTTCAAAGATCTTCGCATCCAACCACACCCAGCACCTCAAAGTTGCCACTTGGCCTGACGACTATCCCAAAGTTCTTATTTTGAAAACAGAAAGGCAAAACTATCACCACAGAGAAATAATGTTTTTGTAACAAGTGGGAACTTTGTACCACCAGGTGAGGGGAACTAGAAATCCTGCTCGCCAAATTACTGCTAGAATATACAAAACAAAAATGAAGCAGAAGAGAGAAAGGATTATTATTCTCTATTGTACACAAGAGTCTCTGAAAAGATTTGTATCAGTGTTACAATAGAATATAAAATGTAATTTCTAATCTGATTGATTTAAAACATATTTCAATTTCCTTATTAGATAAATTTGCCGACTCCCATAGTTACACGCCGTAAGAACTGCTTTGAATGTAATAGAACAAGCCACACATCTTCAGAAGCCATCTTCTGGCATTACCTTCTCTCTCACTGCTTTCCTTCATAGCTGTACACTAAGCTCAGAGGAGCTCAGCAACTCTGGGAGAGATGAGCACCTGCTGACTGGGCCCCAGCTTAGCATACCTCCAACACTGAATTCTTTCACATCTATTAAATCAGCAACAAAATTGTCACTGGATCATATCTCCAATTATTTTGCCTTGTGTGCTCCTTTTTTATGGTTTATTAGAGAAGACAGACCCTTATACTGCACATTACATACCCTAATACCATGTAAGGACCTGAATTAGACGGAGGTAGAAGTTTGTGATTTTTCTTACATCTACAAACACAGCAAGATGAGAAAAGAGTAGGAAAGGAAACCTTCTGTTTTTTTTTTTTTATTATTTTATTTTTTATTTTTTTTTCAGTAATTAAAGGATGAATTCCAGACCCATGACCACTTTTCCATACAGGACACATGCTAGAATCTGAATGCAAAAGAAATAATAATAACAGGAATGTAGAGATTTTTCTAGAAGATCACATTCAAAAGTTCAGAATTTCCCTAAATCAGAAGTGTTTCTGCAGTTATCAGCACCCACACAAAAGTCATGAAGAGCCTGTTTGTGTACTAACATGAAGTGATTTATCTAGCCCTTCTGAAATATCTAAACCAGTTTATGAACCCCGTTCCACAGTATAGGTTAAAAGATTACGGTTATCAAGAAAACCAAATGAATACTTCTCAAGTTCTGGAGTTTTCTTTTGCTTTTTCAGGAGGATATATTCGGATAGTTTGAGACTGCATGTATTGGAAAATGAAGCTATTTCTTCAGAAAACCAGAAATTTTGGTTGAGGAGGAGAAATGGGTAGGAAGAGAGGGTGTGGTTTCTGCTCATGCAGCATGTGATAGCCAGCTGTCAAGCAACTTCCTTTTAACTTCTGGACAGTCTTCTGTTTCTTAAAACATATCTACCAGGTGAACATAGCTGTTTAGCATCACACAAGTTGATTGCAAGAAAAAGAAAACTGGAATTAAAACAAACAAACTACTGAAACATGAACACATATATGCAACTCCACTTTATAGTATTTCTATTGCTTGTAAAGAGAGACAAACTAAAATGCTTAGCCGTCCTGAAAACAGGAAAATGAAAAATTCCAGGTATTGGATTAGTTCTGCTGCACCACTCAGCAGCAGGAATTTATCAATTAGTTCTCCACCATTTGAAACAATTCATCTGTTTTCCTTCACTTATAATTTTGTAGATTTGTAGAAACATCCCCCAGTTAGAAAAAAATGTATTTTCTCCGTAGGCACAAGTACTGTTTTTCATATAGTTCCATTCCGGCAAGCAGGTTTCCATAGTATCAAAGACTAAAAAAAGCCAACAGGCTTCAGAGAAATTAATTTTAATATAATGTCTTCTGGAAATCTCTAAACTATACCTTAAAAACTGCATTTATTTTTATGGAGTCTTAATACCTAACCTCGAGACTTAAGAGCTGGAAAAGGCAGAGTTGTAGTGCTGTTGCATTATTTTAATAGAGGATAGGCAGACGCCTGCAAAAGCAAAGACTATGCATAGCTGTGCTTTCTGTGCAACACTGGATGGCCAAGATGGCTGGATGCCACTGGATCACTTCTGGGTGGCCAAGAACTGGCTATTTATAAGCAGCTTATGTTTAAACAAATTTGCTATTTTTAGAGGTTGTGTAGTAGGAAGTCAGGGAAATGCTGGCTTTCATATTCACAAGAAGCCAAAAAGCTCCCTATGGATAGCTCCACACTCCACTGATGTCCCAAGAGCTTTGGCAGCATCCCTCAGAATATAAACATTGGCTAATTTCTCTTGAAAACAGAATCATCTAGGTCAAAATGCCTTAAGACTGATCACAGAGGACTGAATGGACACAGAACTACTTCTGACTGTTGCTGTCCTTATCACCAAAATTCCTTCCAAATCCTCCTCTCAGATAAACATAAAAAGCAGTTCTCAGCATCAAATAGGTAATTGTTACATTTTTGGTAAATCAGATAAATACCACCATTTTCTCTTCCACCTTGTGAATACAAGCCTAATATATACCTAACGTAAAAACAAGGGTAAAGAAAAACACTTCCCAGTTTTGCTTGCAGCCTGGTTTTGTATGTCTGACAACAGTGAAGTGATTTCATTTTTGTCTGCTTTAAAGTCTTATTTTAAAGCATGTTATTTGCTTAAGCATGAATAACCGAGCTCTTGTAAGAACCAACTTGTTTTTTGTCTGCCCCTTTCCATCTATGCTGACAAAGCTAAGAGCTTTATTGATGTATTTTTAGAATAAAATGAGATTAGTTAATCTTTTTTTATGATCACACCGAGCACATTCGGAATACCATTTCCTGCAGGTTAGAGTCTTAATTTAAAAAAGCAAAAAGAAAGAGCCAAAAGAGTTGTCATTTTTCTACAATGCTTTTGTGTAGATCCAAAGCACTTTGAAGGCACAATACTTTCATTCAGCTGCTATCACCCATTTAAAAATAAAGTAAAAAAAAAAAAAAACAACAAAAACAACAACAACAACAAAAAACACAAAGCCTCACTGACTGAATTTAAGTAGAAAGAAGACAACATACTTTTCCATCCAGTGAAAATTGATTTGAGCAGCCAGAGCCTGCTCACATACAGCGGATTCTTCAACACTAGCAACAGAGCTGTTCTTCTAAGATCCCACTTTCCAGCTTCTCCAGTCTCTATAGTTACTTGTAAGCAAAAGAGTTTCAACCAACACAAAGGAGGAAAGTTGCCTTTGGACTCTGACAACTTTCAGCTTAAGAAATGCTAGGGGGATGTTTGTGTTTAACAGATACCATTTACAGATGTCACCAAGAGGATTATGACTAACCAGTAAACAGAAATTATCTTTATCCTTTCACAGCTGGTTAAATCAAACAGTGTATCAATTAAATTTTCAGATTTAAAAATACTGGTGCCCAGGCAAGATGTGCAGGATCTGCTCTACCTCTGAGTTGCATGTTAGTGAGAGCCCTGCTATGCTTACAAAAACCATGTATGCGCATGCACACAAACAGCCTCTATATTATATAGATGTGTGCGTGCGTGTGCACGTGCTGAAACACTGCAGTACTGTTGCAGTTTTGAAACAGTAAATCTCCTTTAAAATCTAGTTTGTACAGCTGAACCCAAACCTCAAGGAGATGCTGTCTAGGAACAGAACTGCTCAGAGAGCTCAACCATGAGTCTCAGTGTTCCCCTGCTTAATATGCGAAGACAGAGGCTCACTGCATGCACGGGAGTAGCAGCCAAATTGGCAGCAAAAAGCCTGATATAAGATAGTGATGTAGAGTGGACATCACTCTTTTGGTCGACTACAAGGCTTATGTTTGACAGGTAAAGACAGCATAAAAAAAAATGAAGATTTTTTTTTTTTCTCCTCTTACACACAATATTACTAAATTGCTATTACTACATTGGTAGGATATTACTAAAATACTGCATTGAGCTGATGTTCACACTTTTGGGAGGATATGAACAAAGTTTCAGAAAACAACTGCAAAAAATGCAACGTGATAAACGGTTATTATGAAGACAATAACAAAATCTCAGTTTATTTCAGGAAGAGAAAAAAACATCATGGTCTCCATGTAGCTTCCTTAAAAAAATTAGATTTATATCTGGTAGCAGAAGCTAGAGAGGTTCACACTAAAAATAAGAAAAAACTCAGCCACAGGGTAATTAATGAAGGGATGGAAAGGTTTCTCGATTGCTAAGGGGACTTAAATCAGTAACAGATGGCTGGCTTAGTAAAACCACACTAATTCATCCAGCCATTGAATACAAATGTAAGACATAACATTGCTACGCTTGCCAAAAATACTCAAAATGACTATAGTCTCATTTATAACAATGAAGTCAAAACCTGGCTTTTCAGAAAAGTTTTGAAATTTGTATGAAGTATTTAATGGAATAAAACAAACATCTAACCTATTGCTAAATATGAAACTAAAGGTACTCGTGTTTGTATTTTTAATTATTCCAATTATTTTAAACATCTCCCTAAAAGCTTACTGTTACTTCCTACAAAGTAGGAAGTCCTCTAGTCAGAGGACAGATATCTTTGTCTACTGAATGATAAAACAATGCTCTTTACAGTAACTTTCTGTCTATTCTCCACTTACCATTACTTAAAGAAAAGTTTGTATTAATGAATTCTATAAGCCCTTGAGGAAAAAGACATAAAGGAAGTCGTACTCCAAACCATTCTGCATGATTCAGTACATGTGCCAACTGAACTATTCTGAAAAAATGATGAGACTTCTTCAATTATCACCTCTGGTTTTGATCTCCAAATCACATCTTGATTATTAGTATTATTAAATTAATAATACACTTTTAATCTACTTTATATTTTAATTTGAATGTAAACAAACAGCTATTCTACTCTGATGACGATAAAATTTCAATTTATCTGGAAAAATAAGTGATTTTATGGCACAAGAATGCAAACTGCATTCCCTCATTTAGAGAACTAATATTACAGAATTACTTTCACTTGTGAGTATTGATATTTCAGTGTTATCACTTGAAATATGTACTGGGATAGACAAAAAATCCCCATACATCATATCGAACAACACCTACAAAAACAGCTACATATTCATACATAACAACAACAACAAGTAGTTAATAATCCACTGGGTTTTAATTTAATAAGATAATCTATATTCTACTGTACTAAAACGGAAACAAAAATTCTTCTGACACACACAAAAAACTCTTTTACACTAATGGATCTCTTTAAAAATAGTTATAGTTGTATATTTCATCAAAGCAAATCTCAAAAACAAACAAACAAACAAAAACCACCAAAAAAGCAAAAACAAATCAAAGCCCCCAAACTCCCAAGATTCTGAGTCAATTTGTAAGGCAGCTCTTTTTGAGTGGTTTTTAATAGTTCCTCTGTTTATGCTTAGTTTGAGTTCTACACTAAATAAAGTTAATAAAGGTTAGGCACATAAATATTGTTAATGAATTAGTGATTTAGAGTCAGAGCTACCACATGTCCTTCCTGCAAATATTTGAAGTAACAAAATAAATCAGCTCATGATTCAATATTTTCTGATAAAGTCTTCACAGGCTGGAGCAGGTGTATTAAAGCAGTTCAATCATACTCATGAATTCACAACAGCCTACAATAGCTTTATAATTGTTGTATACCTTAATGATGGCTGTAGTTTCTGAAATCCCCATCTAATGGAAGCCATAATGTTTTAGGTTGCATAGCACCTGCACGAACATGGTGCTTTATTTTTATCTGTCTTTTTAATTGGGCAGATATTGAGATGAATAGAACGTCAGCTAAAAGAAGTGAAAAGAAGCAAATAGGGCTAGCTATAAAATCTCTCTCAGTTATGACATTCAAGTCATAACCATACTACAATTCTGATTGTTTAGCAAAGCAAAGAAAAATCACATGAATTGATAACTTGCATTGCTTATGAAAATACACATATAATGACAGCTGTCTCTAGCTAACTGTTTCAGCTCTAAAACTACACATACACTTTCCCAATACATTTTATTTGTGCTCTATCCAAAAAGCCACTAAACATTATATGTTTATCGTAAAAAATATGATCAGGTTTGAAGCAAGGATAAATATATGTATGTATATATCTCAGAATCAGTAAACACTATCTCCATAAGCAAGTTTAACATTAATCACTGAAGTCTCATGTTAAAATTAACTGTATAGGTTGGACAAATCCACGTGGCTTTTCAGAAAAACTGCAAAGTTGATAAAAACTCTGTCAGATGTTAAAGTGTGCCAGCCCTCTTCCTCTTCTGTGTACCTGCTGAAGCAAGACAACACCTTTTCTTCCTTTTTTTGCATAAAGCTTTTATCTGTTCTGCTCAATGTGCATCGCCTTCAATACTGAACTACTTTAGCATGCTCAGTAGTTGTTGCTGAAGTTTTTACCCCCTTTGGAAGTCCAAGAGACCAGAATTACACATGAGGAAATTATACTTTCTATTCACCTACACTCACGATCCTGCTTCCAAAGAAAGGATTTATCTTCCTCACTGTCTTTCCATACAGTGAGGAAAAAGGCTCCTCTTACCTCCATGACCTCAAGTCACTGAACTTGCTTAACTAAGAGTGAAGCATCTGCTCTCCCTTGCATTTCACCCTCTGCCAACCTGGACTCTCACTTCCCTAAAGCCTGACGCTTGCTGCAAGTGTTATAAATGGGACTAATTAGAATCCTAGTTGCCCATTAACTCCCTTTTTATTAATGTGACATTTATGATAAATGCGTTATATTACTTACAAATGGTTAAGGTGGCACTTACACACACCAACATAAACTTTGGAGTCATGGAAGAAATCATTTGACAGTAAGACAGACTAACTACACCAGTTATGATAACCATGCACTGCAGAGTAGAGTACATTCAACTCTGACCAGTTCAACACAAGAAATTAAGTAGTTTGGCATTCATAAAAGGGGAGGTGTACTGGTCATCAACAGCAGCATCTTTTTTGCATCAGTGTAAATATCTTCAAGCATGGCTCTCTATAGCTAGACAGCACTGTGCACTACAAAAGTAGCTCATAAAACAGGAAGAAAAACCAACCAAACAAAAAACCCTGCATTTTCTCCAACACAAGTCTTCAAAACCATCAAAGTTGTGATTTCTCAGTATTATTGTATCCTGTTAATTAAATTGCAAAATTCAGAACAGAATACCCTGATGAACATAAATTACATAGAAATGGATTTGATTTGTGTGTAACAACTGCTTCTTTCAAAATTAATTACAAATATGCTGGCCTGTGTAAAGTATGGATTAATGCCCTGATTCAGCAGTACATGTGCATGTTTAACTGTTCTTCCAGGCGAAGGCTAGGAGATGATTGTCTGGACAATTAATTCTCTCATTTGCAAGAAAACTAGTAAATCTTTGAGCAGAATTAGCTACCCCAGACTTCTTGAATCATTTCAGAGAGTTTAAAAAAATCCATATGCATAGTTTTAATCTTGTAATCCTAGCTATTAAGGTACACTTTATTCACCATCAAATCTATCTATGAAATCATCCAGTACAGACTATTCATACTTCCTACAGATTAAAAACCTAACAAGAAATCATTTTTAAAAAACAAAGCATTGTTAACAAAAACCAAGCCAAACCAAACCAACACCTGGTGTCAAAAATCATAGCTTTGAAAGCATCCTTGCACAGAGGACATATCAGTACAATTTATAAGCCATCGTCAAGCAGTTTGCTATACAATCATTCTCAAGTAAACAAACAATAAGAAAAATGTACATTAAAGGCACAGATAAAAATGCACATCTATTTACATCAAAAGTCTGCTAAGCCTGTTCTTTCATTGTTACAACTATTTAAATTCAATCATCATGAAAGGTCAAGGCATGCAACAAATGAAAGGTATATATTCTATCCTCTCCTGAATGGAAAGGCCAGGTCTGTAGAAATAAATGCTATGTAAATGTTTTACCAAAATAGATATTTGTACCTGAAGAAGGGGAAAACAAAACAAAACAAATAGATTTTGCAGATTTGAACCACCCTGAAAGACCTATTTTCAAAGAACCACAGCATCACTTTGTTAGTCATGGAGGACTTGTGGGGAAAGAGAAAGAAAGTCCCCATACATGATTTTGTTGCAAACTGCCAGGTAACACTAGAAAGGAGTACCAACTATTGCAACAAAACCTGACATCCCAACCAAAATTCCTCCAAAATATATAATGTGATGATATTTTTGGGATGACTGAAGATATTATTTAAATGTATTGTTTTTATAAAGGTAGTTTATATAGCAATCTATCATTCTAATTACTTTTTTTGGATGAGTACAGTGCACTGTTGCAAATATTTAATTTCAAGCCAAAGTCATTTGCTTTATTCTCCACAGTTTCCCAACAGCACTAGATCACTGATATTTCTGATTGCAGAAACCGTTGCATAAGAGGACATTAATATTGGTGACTCTGTAAAAATATTTAGAAGATCACAGAATTGATAGCCTGCAATAAATACTGAAATTAAACTAAATTTGAATTCAATAACACCAAGAAGAATCAAAATCCCCAAGTTTCTTTCCTACTGTATTCCCAAATGACAAAAAGCATAAATAGAAACTTCCTAGGCAACCTGAACATTGTTCTTTTTACTGCTTTCCTAAATGCTGCATGAGATTTAAAAATAGATAATGTGAAATACGTTACTGGTGTTAGTGCACTGAACTTGCTGTTTCAAAAACATCATACACTTTTTCCAAAGTAAATTCTACAAAGGGAACTTCTTTCCCCAGCAGAGCACTAACAATTAGATGTCACAATCTCCTACCTCGATCAAAAAGTCCCCGGTTCTCAGGCCAGCTTGCCATGCTACTCCCCCTTCATCCACAGATTCCAAGTACTGCAAAGCAGGAAAGGCTGGAGTTGGGGTGAATTCTTCAATTGGTGTGTCAGCTTAAAAAATAAATACCACATTAAAAAGATAGTTAGGGAATGCTTGCAAATACCACTTGATTAAAGGCCTATTATTGGCCGTTCAAATTTATGGTTAAAAATGGTGGGTGCTAAAAGTAAGAGGACTCTGCCTCAGAGAATATCAAGGTGCTGGGAACAGAGTGCAATCTCTCTGCAATAGCAATCCACAGGTCTTCAATTCAGAGAGAAAAATGCATACTTCTTTACTGACAGGAATTAAATCAAGCTGGATTCTGAGTATTCCAGGATTAATTCACGTAAACCTTTTGTATGCCTAGCAAAATGCTTGTAACTCTGGAAACATCCAACTAGAAAGGAATTATTCACTGTGGCCAGAAGAGAGCATCCGGCTGAACTAGGGGGAGAGGAGGGTGGGTAACAGGATGAAAGAGATCAAAGTAAATTGTTCTTCTAGATTTAGATGTGTATTACAAAGAAGGTAACAGAAGAAACCACTTTTATGGAAAGGAGGCACAGCAGGCCTTGTACCAGCCCTCTCTCTCTCTGTCACGTACACAGACAAGTAGAAAAGTCCTTGGGTCTTTCACCTGAGGTGCCCCCACTGTTACAGAGAAATTCAGGGGGACATAGTTGGGCTTACACAGAGAGAGTAACCTCTGCTTGATGCACAGACAACTCATGGCAATGGGTTAACTAAAAGGTAGCACTATTGGCTTTCCTAGCAGAACTCCAAAAATATTAATTTAGCCAAAATTAGAAAAGCATTTACAACATTAAAAATCTATGGTGTCAGTGGTTTGGGGGTGAGGGAAGGGGGGGGGGCAAAAATGATGTCCCAAGAATGAAGATATGGAATATTTTTCATGCTTAAGCAAGGCAAGGGAGAACCCATGGAAAAATGAGGGGGAGCAAGAGATGGGACATACCATCATATATATTTTTTAAACACAAAAGGAGCAAACTGGACTGAAAGTTAAAAAGCAAAGCATTAAATCGAATGCTTTTTTTAACTCCTGAGAATGCCATTATTTTATATTTTAGTCTACAGAAAAGTAACATGCAGTTTAACATATGAACAGCTTTTAAAATGAGCACACTACAGGCCATGCAACATACGTGCAGCTTCTGAAGATATAAAAAAAGATCATATTTTCATACTAAAACTGCACCAATGTCACCTTGCAGAAGATCCACACCTATTTTAAACAAAACATCACTCTCTTGTCTATTTCTATTCAGAGACCCATTTAAACAGACTGACATTTGAAATAAAGAAGCAGGTTTTATAAGGAAAGCAGGTTTCCCATAGTTAGGTAAACTGCATAACAAAACAGATTAATGACAAAATATTACATATACCAACACAGTAAAAATACAGACAAAACTTTCTCCCCCCCAAAAATGATTATACAGTGCTTCTCCTATGTAAAAATGCAAACTGCTTCAGACAGAAGCTACTAAAATCCGAGTAGTACAGCATACAGAGAATCCTGTTGTCTAGCAACCAAGTGCACCAAGAATAATTCCTGCTTATATTCAGAGATGTATAAATTTCTTCATGCCCGTGCACATTACACACACACACACAAAAGCACATACCTTTTGCCCCTCTGAGCACAAATCCAAATCCTTCATTGTCTTTTTTCTGCAGGACCACTGCCTTTTCTTCTATTATGCAGTCACTGTAGAGAGAATTCCGAGGATAGCGACCATTATTACATCCCTTCATCACCACTGTAGTAGCTGCTCCTCCAGTGTGCAGGTTCATCATCATCACAGCCCGTTAATCAAATAATATTGCAGTAACCAAGCATGGGAAAATATATAACAAATAGCAGCAGGAAGAAGACAAAGACTAAGCCTGACAATAAAAGAGAACATGACAATGCAACTTAAAGAGAATAAAAAAGGCAGAGAGGAAAAAGAAAGAAGAAGAAATCATGCATGGTGGTTTGTGTTCTATATGAATGACTGAATGAACATGTGATCATGTAATCTGTGGGCTAGCTAGGACTCTAAAAGGAAAAAAAGTAAGTGAACTGAACGACAGTATCATTAATAAACTCCTCAATCGTGGATGTACCAGATGCATCTTCTAGTGAAGCCAAAATGAAACCAACCAGAAGAAAAATGAGGCAGCATTTTAAATTTAAAGATAATATATTATGATTTTATATAAGCTAACTAAAAGGCACAAATATATTCTGAAAGCTATGCCTTGCATCAAAAGCCCTTTTTCAATCCTATTGAATGTTGCATGCTGCAAGAATCCCACATGATCATCTGACAGCCTACAATGCTAACAACGTGCAGCTGCCTTGGCGTCATCAAGCACAAATTTCCACAGCATCAAGAATCTGCATAATTGAAATAGTAACAAGACATGCACAATCAGGAAAACACATTTCTAAGGAATATTTCCCATCTCCTGAACAACAATTAATATTAGAAAACAAGGCGATGGTTTAAAGCACTATTTATGTAAGCAGCATGCCCTTAAAGAGAAAGTAGCCTTAGGAATCTTACTGTCATTGGCTAAGAAAAAAGTAGACAGGGAATGAAGAAAATGCATAAAATCCATGTTAAAATGGGACCTTTTATATACAAAGAGCAATCTGTAAAAGCCTTGAATTGTTTTCTGTCTTTCATTAAAGATTCGATTACTAAAAATAAGCTCAAAATAAAAAAAAAAATAAAAAAAAATGAAAAAAGATTTTGAACATTTTTTAAGGTATAAACTCATTACACAGCACAAGTTGCAAAGCATTCTTCTGAATAAAGACAAGTGTCAGGGGTTAAGTATTCATGAATCGTAAGCACTGCAAAACATTAGTAAGCTGGCTTTAAAATATTTACACAACTGGTAAAGACAGGAAGAAGTATAACCAAGTTTTATTTTCTTTTCCTAATTTTGTACTATCCAGCTAATGTTTCCACTGGTCTTGTGCAGAATTTAGTCACAAAAGCATTCAATACACAGTAAGAGACAGGAAATGCTTCATTGCCATTAATAATCCAGAAGGGGAGGAGGAAACTAATTAAAGAAAATTGGTGTGACCTTTTTATCTAAAGCTCTTAACAAAGGCAAGGATGATGAGATGGGGACACCAATGGACAGCCTCCAAACTCCAGATCTCTCACACATCACACACCATTCTTTTGGGGACTTTCCAACTCCAACTCAGGATACAACTTCTTGTGACTCTGAAAGTGGTGAGCTAATTATGGCTTCCATACTACAAAGTACTTAAAAGTAATTGAGTGGAATAACTCATGAATTAAAGCTACCACAATGGTGACTTCAGCTTTCTGAGCAACAGATGACCTCCATAAATATCAACTGCTTTTGAATGTGTTCTCTCACCTCCCTGCTATTTACCATATAATTCAGACATTATCTTTTCTTACAATGAATACCTCTGCTATGGAAAGCATATAATAATAAAATGCATATTTCTCAAGAAAGCCAAACACACTCCTGTTCAAGATACCAGGGTGGGATGGCATCTGCAACTCCCAGAACCCATACCATAGCACTGAAGCCCTCCATCAATGCCCTACCTAGTGTTACAGAAACAGATATCGTACAAGCGTACTGACATATTTTCAATTCACTACCACATTTTCAAGGTGGGGCTCCATACTTATCCACTGAAGAGCTAACAGTAAAGCTGTCTTTAGTATTTTTCTTCATATATGGTCAAATTAATAACACCCATTTCTTTCACGTTTCCTTCAAAACAATCAAGAGCTTAATAGAAGTTAGAAGGCTTTTGAGAACCTAATCACAGAAAGTATTGTTCAAAGGAAGCCCCTTGTGTCCCCTGCCCAAACCCTTCTCTCATCTGAAATAGTTAATGTAAGGAATTCAGAAGCCTATTATCTAGGGACCTTAACAAACTTTGCTCTTATTCTTTAATTTTTGTCAACAAAACTAAACAAATTCATAATATCATTCATTAAAATGCTGAAATTCCAAGAGCAGATCTTGGAAAACTTCTTGGGTGCCATTCACCTGATCAATGCTACACATCTATGCTGTCCCCCCAAAAAAAAGAAAGAAAAAAAAAGGGGGGGGGGGGGGGGGGGGAATAGAGCATTTAGGGTCCATTCACAATCAATTAATGAAATGAACAGGCATTTAGGCATTTTCAAAGTATGCTTACCTGATCATAACATAGACATATATGACTGTTCAGATTAAAAATATGACAAGCAACTGTGATTTTCACTTCCTGTTCAGCACATTTATTGTAACAACTAACCGGTTTTAGACCTCCATTTACACATGGCAAGTGGGAATACTAAACCGACAAAATGTTACAAAGTTTTGTGTTTAATATGGAAATGAAAGAGAAGTAGAAGCACAACATGAATGTTTGGTAATAAAATGTACAAATTGATCTCCACTACTTGACAAATACAGGCTTATAATACACTGTTCCAGTGATGTACTACTTAGGAAAAACTTCATCACATCCCTTAAAGCAAAAATACAGGTTTGAAAAAAAAAAAACACCACCAAAAAAAAAACAAAAAACACCACCAACAAAAAAAAACCACCACAGATGTGTAGCCATTTCTTCTCATTTATGTGGTAGAAGAAGGAAACCTGCAATAATCTTATGCTATGAAGAGTTTAAAGTTGTGTAAAGGAGTCACAGCAAGCAAATTGATTCCCTACTCCAGTGTTGTGAAGCCAGGAACTAGAGGCAGAAAAAGGATGGAACACCAATGTGCATGCACAAATGAACTGAATTTGCAACCTCTACAACCCTTCTCCCAGCAAGCTCCTGTACACCCCAGGGCGGGAGGAAGTTTTTGCAATATTCCTTTTTTGCTTGCTTTGCCATGGCAGCATTCTCTTTTTTCAGTTTCAGACTGGACATACACACTGAAGACAAGTGGAAGGTCTGTTCACAGTCTACTTGGGCTTGGCAGGCAAAGTGGTGCCAAATGTAAAACTAGGTCAAATTTTCTCACAACCAGCCTTGTTGGCAACAGTTTTTCTGATCCTGGAGGTGTAAGTACTCAGCAACAGAATGGATATAGGTTTCAGCTATCAGTGACAAACAAAGGAGACATCGTGTTACAAGCCTGTTCAGAGGTCTGATCTCAAACATGAAGAAGTGTTTCTTCGCAGGTGCTTTGTGTACAGTGTGTGGCTCTACATGAGGCTGAATGGTCCCTGCTATCTGTGATATATGTCAAATTTCAATACGAGAAAATCTTTAAAGTCAATTTCTATCCTATCTCAAACTGAAATTAAACAGTGTCCATTTCGCAGTAAAGTTTTCAGAATAATACTTGTTCTATACTATGGTAATAAAATTAGTGATTTTAAAATCAATAGCTCATTACTTACATAGGCGACACATTACTTTAACTTTGGGCTGTATAAATCCAAGATTCATTACATACAAAGTTAAATGCAAAATACATCTATAAAATGCACAATATTTATGTGACAAATCTTAAATATAAAAAATTTAAGTCCTCCCCCCAAAAAAAGCCAATCTCAAACCACTTTTGCTCTATAAAAACACTAAATATTAGAAGATATACTTATTCAGGTAGCTTCTCTAACACTTCAAGGCTCAAGAACTGTGCACAGCTGTTAGACTTTCCATAATTTTATAGCCTTACCAAAGGAGAAAGGGAAATAAAAAGACTGGTCAGAGAGACAGCTGTGATTTGAACTCAGAACTCATTCAACATAAAAGCCATAAATTGTGTAGACTGTTCAAGACAGCAAGAAGTTCTGCTTCACTAACAGCCCATTCAAGTAATACTTGAGGTAGGAGGTAGAAGTGTTAAATCCTTCATAAAGACCTTTATGAAGAAAATAAAGGTTGAAGCACTGGTTCTTGATGAAGGCAGAACCATGAAACTTAGCTTCCATTTCACAACTAGAACAACTACACCCCATCTTAAAGCATGAATTGCTCCAAAACAAAAGTCAAGACACTAAAATACTGAGATGGAAACCTTCAGAACTGTAGAATATGTTTAGGCAAGTTTGTATTGTGTACATCATTGCTGATTTCAATCTGAAAAACAGCACAGGATACACTCCAGTGGAGATAATCATCATTACCTGGAAACAAAAATAATTACTTCGTCTATTGTCAATCTCTCCCTAAGGTAGAGAGAAAAAAAAAAAAAAGAAAAAAAAAAGAATTTAAATGGGAATTATTTTCATTATTCTCTCCAATTGTGAAGCCCTTAGAAATATCATCTAGATCTAACCTTTCCAGAATTAACAAACTGGACTACCATTTTCTAAGGCAGAAAAGTTATCCAATGGCTCACACGTGAGATTCAGACAAGCAGAGCTATGAACAATGGAGCAGCCTTCTCAGCCCACGAACCCTTCAGTCAGATGGCTTGCTCTACCCATGAGTGAGAAGTTATCCTCACCAAGCTCATCTCTTTCAGTAGGTGACGCAAATCAAAATAATTTTTTCAAACCTTTTTTTTTATGTCCTCTCTGCAGCACTCCTGCAATTTCATTTTTTTATGGGAAAGATCTACTCAATACACAGCCAGCTACAAGTTAGAAGAATCAAACCACATCCCACCACCTCCCAGAAAAGGAAAAGCCTCTTTGCTAGATGCAATAAACAATACCTAAACCTTCTCATGAACTGATACACATTGTCTGAAAAGCAATTGCACCAATTCCTTCCAGGCTTAGACAGTCAATTTACAGAGGCTAGGTTCAAGCCCATAGAAGGGTATGCTGGAAATCTATTCAAGAGGAAGTCTTTATTGCATTTTCTGCCAGTCGATCCCAGTTAAAAGCACATGAAGAACGTTTTCTCTGAATACTTACTGTCTGGTTGAAGTTACCTGTCTTGATACCATGTAAAATTGAAATGATGTGTACAGCAAATCTTATTGTAACATATAGGAGACTTCCAGCAGAAAAAAAAACTTTTCCTGTCATTGCTGGAAGGGGTCAACCTTTCCATTTATAGTCATCTACTATAATGACTTCGGGAATATTGGCTAATTCTAGTAATTAAGGCCTTCAAGATTAATGAAGACTCTGTATTTGATTGCTCATGATTCTTGGACATTGATCATCCAGCTGAGCGTCTTACAAAAGATCTTTCACAGCTCATGTAGCACACAGAACAGGAATTACTTGTTCAAGAGCTATTAGCTACAATAAAAGGAAGCATGTTTTTTTTGCATAGCAAATGGAAAAATACACAGATGGTCCCCACCTAACCCAGTTACAAACCAAACAGAATCAGTAAGATGTAGTCAACCGTATATCCAAACTCACAGTAAACTCTCTGAAATATGCTGCCGTCCCATGCAGAGATTCCCTTACGTGACGATATCTTTTACTGCACTGTAATGCAATTTGTATCCAAAATTTTCTTGTTTGGTAAGGAATAGCTTTGAACAATAACAGGATACTATGCTAAAGAATAATTCACAACTCAGTGCTACTGTCTTCAATAGAATCTTTTTGTAGGTTCTCATGATAATGTCTTAAATAACTAGTAAAAATTTCCGTCTATTTTTGGTGAAACATTTTACCATTTTTCAGAAGGTGTTTACTTACTGTATTTTGCTTTTCTCAACTATTTATTCCCATCTTCCAACAATACTGGCTTTTGTAAGCAGCATACACCAAAACCACATGTGTAGTATTTATGCTGTACAACTGATCGATCCTGCCAATATCTTTTCAGTCATATAAGACAAGTCCAAATGATTTTCCTTATTCTGCAGAATAATATATGCTTATCTGGAAGTCTACAGCAAAATGTGATTGGGAGAAGGGCTGTATGAAAATATTTTCAAATACATACCTGATCACTACCTCACTCTTATACTCAAGGTAGACTCAACTTGTCATTAGAACAGAAATATGGGGGACATACTAAATTTTAAATGGATAAACTCC
This sequence comes from Oxyura jamaicensis, assembly GCF_011077185.1. Classification (NCBI taxonomy): domain Eukaryota; kingdom Metazoa; phylum Chordata; class Aves; order Anseriformes; family Anatidae; genus Oxyura; species Oxyura jamaicensis. Next base: position 7,573,430 of record NC_048897.1, on the reverse strand, counting down.
TTATTAGGAAGTGGAAGATAGAAGTTCAAGGAATATTAATGATGGAACAACAATTAAAATGTAAAGAAGGAATGAATAGAACACAGAAAATAGAACACAGAAAAACTAAAAACACTGGCTCATCTTTTCTGCCCTTCAATATCTGAGGTCATGAGATTCTCACAATAGGATATTTCAGGAAAAACATTGCTCCCGTTCTGATGTTTACTACTACTCTTGCATTCCAGCTTGAGAGGTGCTCTTAAACTGCAGCATCCAGTGACAGTATCTTTACTAGCATGTTCAGCAGTTGAGTCTTTCACAGACTTACTGGCACAGCTGGCACTCAAACAAACAAAACAGAGAAGAAAAAAAAAAGCCAATACCCCTGCTCTTCCACTGCTGTTCTCTCTCACTTTATTATCTGGCAAATAAATTCAAATTGCAATAGAAAAGATGTATTATAATTCTTCCTCAGCCAACGTAATATTTCCTCCATGGCTGAAAGGCTAAATCAGCATATCTTATCCAGCTGTCTGTGTTCAGGCCCCATAAAGGAAAAGGAAAGGAAATGAGGATGCTCTTGCAATACTCTATATACTTCCGTTATCTATATATTCATCTTTCATATCTCTTGTATCAGTGCTGCTTCTACACAGTTCAGTAAGCATCACTTTGGTCATGAGAAGTGCAAGGCTGTGTATTTTCCTTTTAAATTAATTTGTTGAATAAAGAGGTATATGCCAAATTGTAACACGAAAGGAGAAACACATAGACGTTCCCTAATTTCTGTATTTCAGAGGTCTCCTTCCCACTGTGAGGACATCACAGAGTATAGTAAAGCCTGACAGCATAAATAACTTTTTCCACTTAAAAAGATGTTTCACATTTTTCAACAAGTAGTCAAGTTGTCTTTATTGGATTTTGAATACTTGATAACCTGAACAGCTCTTCCCTAAGTTACCAAAAAGAAAAAATATCAGCAACAAAGTGATTTTTTAAGCATTAGAATGTCAGCAAGATTATGCTCTTTTTTTTCCAGCCCTATAACTGACAGAGTTGCCCAGAAGATCAACCAACTACAGAAGAGGCAACCGATTCTAAAGAGAGTAACAGTGCTATATACCACCATGAATTTATGCAATAAGACATTTCAAAGATATGCAGCTTTTAAAAGAGAAATATTAAATTTTAAGACACAGACAGAAGTTACGCAATTTTCCTTTATGTAGAAGTAAGGATAAACTTTCTCCCTGTATATATGTGTGTATCAGTCCACATTCTTCTAGCCAGCCTTTAATTGCACGTCATATTCTTTGGTATGTAATGAGAAGGTATTAGGTAATCTGAAATAATACCCAAATCATTTGATTTGGCTATTTTTTTCTCTGTTTGCATCTCAAGTTCCTGAAACTGTGATCAGTAAAGTAACATACTGGTATGGCAAAACGGGAAGTCAAACAAATTCCTGGAAATAAAAATCATCCAGAAAAATCGGATTTTATACTATGGGGAAATCTTAGGATAGGGTATGAAGTAAATGATGAGGTCACAGTCCTATATATACATATAACACAATGAGTGTATATAGTCATCTTTTTTTTTTTTTTTTCCCAACAAGAGAAATATTATTCTCTAAATATTATTCTCTTGCATTTGTACTGGTAGGGAGAAAAAAAGCATGGTGAGGGGAGGGTGGCAAAGTGAGATTAAAAAATGAAAAGTTTCAATCCCTTAATTAATTAATTTTGTTTGTATTTTAAAAATGAATAGTCAATTCAAGTACCTCACAAGACAAAGTAAAAACTAAACACGAAACATTTGGGTGGGTGTCATTCTAGTACACAACATGAGGGTTTTATAATACAAAGGCCTTCAAACCATTTCATACAGCTGTTCTATCAGTCACATTAGTATTTTGGGCTACAGCACACACCACTTATACCTGATACTTAGTGGCAATTTTCAGTTGTAATTATCAAGCATTTGAGCAACCTAAGCCTGCACGATGAAAATATTAATATTCATTGCTCATACTATGAGCCTTGAACAAATAAACAGACTGTACAAATACGTACATATGTTTAAGTAACCAGAATATTTCTCCTTACTTATTGCATTTGTCTACCCAAATCAGTTGCAGTTCTAGCCCCTGCTATTATTACTACTAAAGCACACAGAAAGAGGAATTTTATCTCTAAGCATCTTAATGAAGTATTTACACAAAAGGAATAATTTCAGCTATTAATAACAACACTGCCTCTCTATATAGCTTTTTTATTCAATAATTTTCCAAATGTTTTTGCTAAAGGTAGTCCATATTCTCACAGCAACCACAGTAACAAGGAAAATAACTTGTTCAAGGTTAGCAAATAGGACAATTAAAAAAGGTAGAATCAGTGACGTAAATTTAGATTTATTCATATTTAAATAATGGTATGAACATACAAAAACGTAACTATATACACCAATAAAGATCTTCTGTAGCTGACGCAGCATCTTAACTAGTTCATGAAGCCTGATAATCTCTATTCTTATCTCAGAGCTGGCACGCATCAGACAGGACTTGGAATTTTTTCCTTCCCTTTTTAGCAAAAGCAAATGTAACACAAGCACAGCCATGCTGGGTCAGCCCCAATGTCCTGTCTCTGCCAAAGGCCAACAACATAGAAGGGTGCAAGAGAAGGTCAAGCACGTTTGGTGTTTTACCAGAGCATTCCACCAGCCTTCAACCAAGCTGGACTACTTACTCCTTGTCTTACTGAAAAGCAAGGCCCACCTTTTCCTTTCTGCTTGTGCAGTATTGTCATTACATTTTGGCACATTTCATGGTAATGCAGGGGATTGTACCAGCCTTCCTCAGAATCTCTTGACTGGTGTTTCTATAGTACACATTAGTACACTAATGCTCCTGACTTCAGCTTTAAACTTCAAATTAAATTTAAGGGATCCCTCATGGTTTCCATCATGCCCTGTTCTCTAGGAATTATCTTCATCCTGTCCCTCATTTCCTGGAAACTAACTGCAGCACTAGCCACAAAACATCTGAGGAGCCGTGACTGTTCATTTCAGCTTTGCAGACATGAGTATTTTACTTAAAGTTCTACGTTGTACAGAAGTGCATAGAGTTAAGTGTTAAAATTCCTGTAAGATATTATGACACTTGCATATAAGGCATATGTTACAAATAAGTTTCAAATTCTGGCTCAAAACAAGCAAGGTATTACCAAATGCATAGAGTTAGTTTTTTTTCCAAAAGCATTTCCTCACTTCTTTCTTCTCCAAGATCTTTAGAAGACAGTACAGAGTGCTAAAGTTATATTTTTTAGGCTTTTACTGTAAAGTGAAGAGGGGGCTTCAATTAGAGCTTAATCTGCATACATACCTTTAAAAATTCCTGGCTAAATACCATATTATTTTACAACCTCATTAACATTGAAAAGGAGGCAGCATCTCTACCTTTAATCTGAAATATATTCCCACCTCAAACCATTTCTCTAATTACACTAAACCCTTCAGTTATTTTAAGCCTACTCCAAATTGTCTTTGCTTATCTGCAAACCAGCTTGAGAAATGTCCATCTTAAAAGTTTTCCTGTCTAACAGCAACATAGTTTTCAGTAATTCTGTCAAAGCATGGCCAGTTTAGGCCACAACTTTGGTAGCAATAGCAAACAATCACTGACTTTACAGATACCAGCTGATGAACAGAAAGGTTTCTGTGTTACTTAAAATGGTAGTTACTTTTCTTAATTAAGTTAATGTTCAACTGGAATCTCTCCATTTCCTTGCTTGCCCCCTTTCCTTGCTTGCTGGTTGAATTGCAGCTTAATTTCTGGAAATACACGACGTTTATATTTTAAGTATTGGAGACAGCATAAAAATTTTGGTTTAGCATTTCAAGTAACTTGGGTGCCTAACTTAAGATGCATAGAGTTTAAGTGTATTTTCAAATTTATGTTATTTGAGTTGTTCACAGTAGAGATATAAACCACCTCTGCTACAACTTGCACCCTTGCAACTTGTCTACAAATCTGACAGTGCTACTCTATCAGTCACTGGAACTGCTAGTTTAAAGGATCACACAAGCTGCTCGGTATCAGCCCTAGTTTTCAATGGTAGCATAAAACTCTTCATTCTGAGGCCTGTTATCTGCACTCAACATGTATTTTTATTTCACAAATAAATTGGAAGATATACAGATAAGTCTCTCTCTTTTTTTTTTTTTTTTTCCTAAATATGCAGATACCACTATTTGCCAGTGCATGTACTTAATTTAAGCTTCATTATTCTTCTGTTAGGAATTTTTCCATGAAATCAGTTTTAGTGAAATGTTTACCTCTTAAAACAAATCTTTTGTCCATATTTTAACACAGGCTTAATTTAGACTAAAGATTATTTCTCCAGAATGCAGGATGCAATTCTGTGTTGGAGTGTGCAGGTACCCTTAGAATACCCTTAGAATATCACCAGCTCTTCCACCAGCACATCTGCCCATCATTCACATCTAACATCCCCACCCATGTGCCACTGCCTCTGAGGACAGACCTAGCAACCAAAAGTCTTGAACTGCTCTATTTGTCAGATTCTTGGCATTCATCAATGATATAAGGTACAGGTTTAAGTCAAAGCAGTCTATCAGAGACTGAAGCCCAGGTGAACACCAACACCAGCTTGCTTGCTCTTTAGAAGGTCCCTCATTCTAAACTGGGTGGAAGCAAAGTCTACAAAGAAATACAACTCCGGAACATCAATTTTGTCCAAAGACAAAGCCAGACATCCTCCTTCCATCGGCCTTAATGTTTTGCACAATGGAAGAACTTTACAGTGACCACTTTCTGACTTCCTAATAGCATTTTTTTTTTAAAAAAAAAAAAAAAAAAAAGTGTTGCCTGCCAGTCACCCTTACAAATTGCCATGTAAATCAAATTTACCAAAGGCAACAAATATTTGCGTACTCTGGCTGGAGGGAGGAAGAAAAGTGATTTAAAATTTTGCTCCCTCTGGAGGAAAGCCCAGAGTACAAGCTCAACTGTTATTTGTTCCTCTTGGCCTGCCAAAACTTAAAAATGCATCACTTACAATCAGAGGCACCATATGTCAGCTTTTGCTCATCTAGTGACTAGGTGAGAGGAAGGCAGCCAGAGGTGTAACAGGGCAGGGAACTAAAGGTCACACAGAGGAAGCTAAGTCATCACAGTGGAGGCTGGGACACGCAAATGTAAAACACTAATTGTTAGAAACTTAATCGTTCTCATTTTCTCAGAAAACCAAACATTTTATCTCCTTTTTTCTTCTGCTCTATCCTTGCATTTAATTATGTGGCTCCTGCTTCTAACTAACCTGGTATCGCACCCTCACAATCTTTTCCTGTGTCCTCACCTTCTGGCATTTCCACTCCTTTTCCCCATTTATATATTTATTTATTTTTACTTCTCTCTTACTTTAATTCAGAAAACTTTATTCCTCCCCATGCAGAGGGCATAGGCTATAGGCTGCTGCTTTCAGTTCCATCACCTAAACCTGTCCTGTCCTCCAGCAGTCCGCAGGAGAAGTGACAGAGAAAATATTGCTGAACTTGAGTGCATCAATGGCTCTGCAGGAAATGGCCCATGTACCCAGTCACGGCCTTGACAAATTGGATCTTCTGTACCTATAGTTACACTGTTTAGATTTTAAAATTGTAAAGAATTATACATTTTTCTTTAATGTTGTTCCTGGAAACTGTTGGTCTTTCCTTTAAAACACTTTACCTCTAAAAAATTACCCCTTCTAGCCCAGAAAATGTCTCAAAAATTTTAATTACTAGTTGCAAAATTACTAGTTGCTAACAGCAGGATCTTACTGAAGTGCTTTAAAAAACTTTACTATTAAGATAGTAAACAACTTAAAAATGCATTTACCAGTTCACAGAAACTCCCACCACTCACCATGGAGTATTGCATCTTACTGTAATTGCATTAGACGTTAATATGCATCTTCATGCAATTATAGTGCAGACTTGAACAAAGGGATACTACAGTTCAGATACATACATACATGCCCTTTTTACCTACTATTTTAGCAACTACTTTAAATATTATCTGTAGTCACTAACATAAAAAGCTCAGTCATGGCAGCATACAACAGCAGGAGAGCCAAAGTGCAAAGTTGTTTATTAGCAAGTCAGATAATTTGCATTAGAAATTAAGTAATAATAAATGAAAGACTTCATATTTTATATCTCCACCTGTTTCACAAAATGCTACAATGCCTTAATTATTGCTTAAATATATATTTAATTTCCAAAATTGGATTAAATTACATTCTTCAAGTTGATGAGGCACGAAGTATTAAAAATGAGCTGCCCTTGTCTTTCTACCACACGTTAATAAAGCAGTTCAGCACCACCAGACTATTTTACTCAAAGTATGGAAACTAATTCAGTACAGGCATCAGGCAAGCCCCTCAAATATCTTTAGAAATAAAAGGACAATTAACACCAGAAAAAAACATTCTACACAATTTGCATTTCACAATTTGGTTAGTGATACTTGTTCCCTATGCCTGAAAAACTAAAGAGCAACCCATAAGCAGAGATTTTATGCCCTTAAAATCTCAACAAGCATTCAGATGTAAACACATCGCTACATCAGGTGAACACGCATTATAACTATAAGCATTTTCAGATATTTTTACCAGCATCTCCTTGACAAAGTTCAAGCCTCATATTAAAAAACAAGCAAACAAACCCCCCCACAATTATTGTTTAACTTCTTTCCAACAAAGAAAAGGAAACCAAGGATAATGCTTAAAACCTATGCCAGCACACCTTAAGATTCCTTTCAAGGTATTATCAAAGAGATGAACTGAATAGTACACACTTCACAGAAAACATTAGTACAGCAGAACTGGTACCATCCAACAGAAAAACAGAAGAAGCCAGTTATGTCAATACAGAATCCCTTTTTCTGGGTAAGGACACTGCTATCAGAGTCTTCCTCAGACTCTTCAGGCCTAGGCGTACCAACATGAAAATGTGGCCAGCAGAATACAAAAAATAATAATAATAATAATAACAAAAGCTCTTAAACATTCCTTCAATTTTGGTAAAGACCATTTGCCAGTATTTAACAGATTGCTGCCGAAAGCTGCACACAAGCAAGCAGCCCTCAGCAAGTACATCTGCTCAGTTCCCCGCCCCACAGGAACGCTACCACTGCTGAGCCACAAGCAGGAAAAGGTCCCTTCACTTCCTCTCTGGTGCTGAAGACCTCGTGACTTGCAAGGACCAGAGGTCTTCAAAAGGTTTCCATTCGTTTTAAATGTATATTTATCTACAAAGTCATCAATAATTGCTTTTTTTCCGTAAGACAATATTTATATCTAAAATTTCCACATGGAGTCAAATATCAAACCAGATCAAATTTCTGCATCAAATGGAGAGCTTCCTCTAAAAAACCCCACCGTGTAATAATTGTGTGTCACGCCTGATGTTTAAAGTATTAATACAGCTGCAATTACATCACAACTTTGGGATGAGGACTGAGGTATTCAACAGGTAGATTCTCCAGGTTGAAAAATAAAAATATAAGAAGCACTATGCAGCATGCAGAGTTCCTGGGCAGCCAGATTCAGATGCACCAAGGAGGCTCTCAGAGGTGTCTGGGATTAAAGCTTGTGCAGCTCTACCTGACACTGCAGATGACAACATCAACAGAGAAGCCGTAGGATGCACAACTGAGAAGAATCTCTCTTTTTTTCTTGTGTGTTTATGAATCAATTGGCTTTTAAGGAGTTGCTTCCATCAGCTTCTAATGCTCATGAGATGTGCATGCTGCCACTGGACTCCAAGTAGGGACATTAGGGTTAATGAATTAAGCTTTTAATTAAGCTTGCTTACACATACCTCCCAGACTACACAATCAAATTTTCCTTTTTTTTTCTTCATCCAGAAAAAAATAGAACAAAAACCAGAAAGCAAATCAATTCAGTCCCCTCATTAACTTTGTGGCAAACAACCTTTGAAAAGGTTATTTATTATTACATCCTCTCACATGTGCTTCCTAAAGTGCTGTAGCCAAAGGAGGTCATGAAAAGGCACCAAGGAAACTTCTCCCGTGCCGTGACTAGTACCAGTTAAAGTGGTTAGTTAAAAAACGATGTGAATGTCAATTGGACTGTGAAGAAAGAGAAAACCCAGAAAGGCAGGGAACCTTACATTTATACCATATACTTCATAACTGTATTGAAGCTGGCAATTCAAAAGTCATTCCTAGTGATCTGCTGTTTCACCGTTCTGTTGGGGGTGGCAGGCAGATGACGCAATTAATGCAGTAGTAAAGTTCCACACCTGTGTTCTAAATTTTCCAAATCCACAAAGGCAACCAGATTAAGTTTTCCACCAAATTAAGTTTACAATCTTTACACGCAACTGAAATTGCTCATACTATTTATGTCTGTAGAGTATTAAAACAAACAGTTACTTTATCACCAGTCACACCCTTTTAAAAGATGCCAATATTTTACATTTGAAAATAATAATCAATCTTACATGTTTTAATTTGATAACTTAGATTTGTCTTCCCTCTGATTTTCCTGATTGAATAACTCCCTATTCTATCCTGACAGAATTAATTCCCTCACTGCAGGTTAAATAGCAGATAAAAATCATGATTTGTAAAGGTCTATATTGATTTTGTTTATTTATTGATTGATTGTAATTCAATGTTTATTCTATGCCTTAGTATTAATTTCTCTTATTAAACGAATTCAACTGTGATGAAACAAGACTTCATGAAAGAATTGATTTGAGGACTACAAATAATTTTATTTGCATTAAAGGTAGTTCTGAATTTTAACTAGACCTCTGATGAATACTTACAGCACTTTGGAAGCTTCCCCTTTACTAGTGCACAATATTGCCCACTCAGCGTAGATAAGACAGACTGAAATAACCATTTTTCTAAACGTAGGTTCCCTCTTACCCCCAGCTCTCAAAAGCAATGTCCCATGGTTGTTAGGCCTGCTGCTGACCACAGACACACAGGGATGTGTCACGGCAGTGTTGTCTTATCTTATCTCCCTGCACCTGTGTTGGTGTACCTGCTCTTTGCCTGTGCAAGCTTTCTGCTCCTGTCTGGGGCCATAAGGCATGTCACAAAGTAGAGCCTTGGGCCACAGTGTTTCCTGGGGTCTGACACTGCGCTCCAGCCACTGCTGGCATGGTGCTGCCTGCAAGCTCCATCTGGCAAGACAGAAGGAAGCTTTGGCCATCCAATTTTTCAGCTCAGCCTCCAGAGCTGCAACATGAGATGAATGTCCAGAGATATGTATTTACTCTCATTTGTCCAATAAGAACTCCTGCTATCATAAGACTTTACACTCTCCCATGTCCACAATTGCAACAAAGCCTATCCTTCCCTTCAGTATTTGTCTCTCTCCATAAGATTAAATGAAATTGATTGCAAGGAATTCGTTCTCCAAAGTTTCTAATAAAACAGTAAAGAAAGCCCTGTAAAGAAATGGTAACAGAAGCAGTGCATGACAGCTGCAAGAGACATCACTTTTGCGTAACAGAATTAATGCATCCCATCAGCATTTAAACCAGCTAATACATTAGACTTGATAGTTTCAAATACTATATTTGTATGATATGTAATGGTCATTTGTACTGGCAAGGAAGTCTCTCTGCTTTTCTACATGTTAGTAAGCATACTATCCATTTTCCTGAAGCATTAATGTATGGATAATTCATTTCTTATGCAAAGCTGAAATAGGATTTAATGAACCTCCATTACTCAAGCTGCACATTTTCCTAAAGATGAAAAATGCCATGTACAATGTATTTTCCTGCATGTGAATAAGCCCATTAATATAGATTTCTGAACAGTATTTCTACTCAGCAATTTTTGCCTTCCTTGGAGCAGGAAGGAGAAAGTGAGGGGAGCAGACACTTCCCCTTACTCCCCCATATCATCTCTGGAAAGGAATTGAGTCAGATTTGTTAATACTTTGGTTTCAAAGCTTTTCTTAGTACATAATCACAATTGCCTTCTAACAAATGTTTATTGAATCTTAGCTGCAAGCAGTTATATCATTTTTACTGTATTTTTCCCTTACTTTGATAGGAAACCATAACAGAAAAAGTAATCAAAGCTACACACAAATTTGGAAATACTGAGTATTGTTGTTAGACATCACATTTGCTTCTTTTTAACAATTTCCTTCCCTGAAGAAGTCCATCCTAGAAATTAAATATACTCTACATACTAACAAGACATATTAAGCTCCTGTCATACTTAAATACAAATTCTTTTTCTTTAGCAGCAACATGTAAGCACCAGTAAAATTACCATTAAGATGTACAAAAAGCTGATCTGTAGCCTCAGTCAAGTATCTGAAACTCAGCTTCATATGCTACTGCAGTTTTAAGAAAGCAAGTCCTCATACTCTATTTTATTTAGAATAAAAAATATCAGAACAGTGTTTTGCTACATAGTGTGTTGTAAAGGATGAAGAAGGAAGTTTACCTTTTATCATGGTATATGTTCTCTGTAAACATGTCATTACAGCAAGTTATTGTAAGTGCCTCAGAGAAAACTTATTTCTGTTCCAGCAACTTACTAGGTTTGGAAACTCAGTCACCAAAAATATTTTTTAGTTTTGCTTGTACCATTTTTACAAGTCTTGTAGAGAAAAATGTTATGTGAGTCTACCTTTCAACTGTATTTCTTGGAATTTCCCAGCAATTCTACCTTCTCTCCTACCTTTCCCTTTCAATTCCTACTTGTACTGCTGGACCGTCATTATTACCCTTCTAAATGGGTCCACTGGGATTCAGGTTCTCTGTGGAAATTAGTTTTCTCCAAAATCTTGCTTTACTCAGAAGCTGACAGGAGGAAGCTGTTGCTTTCCCTCATACTTCTCAGACAATTAATAGATACTGTTGACAGAATCAGGAACAATTGTAGATATACTTCATACCTAATTTCTCAATAATGTGAAAGTATGAAAACTTTCATTTTATTTGATAAACTTTCCTGCTCAATTGTAGTCTGAATCTCACAATGTGAATTTTTGAGAGCTTTGCTGTTGCATTGCACAAACACAATACCTTAATGGTAAAAAATCAAAGGAACAAACAAACAAACAAACCACAACAATAAAAACAAACAAAAAAAAATGGTTTCAATGGAGCTGACATTTTCAAATGAAAACATCTTTTGTTAGAAAGCAGGACTATTTGGTTTCTCTGAGGTAACATAATGTGGCTATAGCTTCTAGCATTACTGAAACAACTCTATCCAATAACGTTGAAATATAGAGATAAGGCTACAGTGCTTATAGAACAACGATCAAAGAATCTTGCAAAAAGCCAACTCCACTCCCTGGAAATGTAACTAGTAACCAGTTAACTTGCTTTGCAGAACAGTTATGTGTTTCATAGTAGAGACTAAGAGCTTCTTTTGGCAACTTTATCATTATTACACTACGTAGTCAATGATATTGTCCAGCTGTGCAAAGCTCTGGTGACTAGGCTGACCATGGCAGGGCAATATCCATGATGCTGAAATGGGATTTCTCTTCTCCCAGGTCACAGTAACAAGAACTGATGCCCTACAGCACGCTGTATACTGAACAGGAATATCAGACCCTCCAAAACGGGATGATTGTAGCCAACCCACCATCTGCTGCCTCCTCCCACTGTGTCACCAAAGCTTCCTTCTGTATCCAATATTGCAATAATCCTTCAAATTACAACTCAGTGGGACTGAAGATTTATGTATTTTTCAAATATTTACAGGCAGTAAGCAGCAGACAACCACCAGGCACTCTGCCTTTCAGAGTTTTGCACACCAACCAGCAGGAACAGGGAAGGATGTCTTGGCTATCTTCAGCTGGCTTGCACGCCATCCTCCTGCCCCAAATTGCATAGAAACTATGCATAACCCTCAGAACAAAGATTAACATCACATAATAAAAACAACTGTTACCACATTTTTTTTTCCATGAAATAGATAGTGCCACATGACATTTTGCCATCATTGCTTTACACATTTCAGAGCTCTTCACCTACAAAAAACGTGTTTTTCTTGAAAAGCTCTAATTAGACACTCAGGAGAAAAGTGTAAGAGATTCCAGTATGCCACCACGATTTTCTCAAGGGGACACCAAGAGCTAATTGACATTATACATGTTAAAAATCATCCTAACTATCAGAAGCTAGCTGTACATCCAGTGTAGTGGGAGAAGAACGTGCTTAAAAATGATGAATACTCAGGATCTAAGATATCATTCAGAACAACAAATTGCAAAGTTTTATTTTGTTTTTCTTGTCATGAAGTATGATTCTGCCAACAGATACAGAAGGCCAGATCTTGTGAAATACCCAGCTGAAGTGGTCCTTGACTGTGTAAGCAGCTGGAACATACAGCTTCTGTGAAATGCTGATCTCTCTCACTACTCATGAAAACATAACAATGATACTCATTATTTCTTTGCTGATCCCTATCTTTGTATACCTATCCCATATGAAAGGGTAAACTGTGATTAAAAAAAAAACACAAAAACACAATTTAGATGTAGAACGATATCTTAGAAGCTCAGTTTAGTCATCCGTTTCCTTCTTTCCCTCAAAAGTCTAAAACAAAAGTAACAATTAAATAAAATCCAGAAGGGTTTTGTAAATAGATTGCAACCAAAAAGAAAAAATCTTACCTTGAAGCATCAAAGCTGTCATAGGATCCAACTGTGTAGTGTCTAAACAGTTTCTTTGTTCTATCTGATCGTGTTTCTGCACAAAGAAAAGGGAACGTTTAACAATACTCCTGTGCTTTTTCATCAAGCACTGCTTTCATTTGCAATTTCAAGACTGATCTTCTGCTATACATCAATAAAGAAAACTTATAGTATTTATAGTGAATTAACATGGTCTCAAGGAGTTTTTGAAAAAATGTTTCCTTTGGAGTTGATGTATTCTTTTAACATATCACATGCATCAAATAAGCAGGGAGAACCTGTAGATCATGTATCATTTCATTTCTAAGTTTGAAAGTTCCAACCCCATTCTCAGAGGCAACAACTTCCTTGGACTAGGAGGCAAAATATAAGAAGAAAGAAACAAGAAAAATAAGCAACACATTTTGGAAAGGTTGGAAACATAGCCAAAAAATCCAAACCAGTATTGTTGTTGTTATTGTTTAAATATACATATGCAACACAGAAAACAAAAGGTTTTTCAGCCATTTTGTTTGGCATATAGAGAAGGGGGTAGGGGGAAAACTAGGCACCCACAACCATTGCTATCAATCAAATCTCATAGGAAATACTGCTCTAAAACATGTACTACAATTATGTAGCAAAAGGAAAAAATCCAACAAACTTCGGAACAGGGTGTGAAGCAAAAAAGAAAGAAACCCTTTACTTGGGAAACAGGATGATCAAAAGAAACTGATACAACAACAAATTCACCAAAAAGGCATTTAAATCCTCAAGTATATTAGAATTTGGTATTTATGCCTTTTACTAAGGGGAAAAAAATCAAAACACCAAAAAAATACCACACCATCCCACTGAAGCAGCTCCCACATCCTGTGGCTATCAATCTATTATGACCACGAGATTTTGTGTTCACAAGTATTTCTACAATCAGATTCACCAACATTAATATTGGTTCAATATGGGTGTAACAGTTCAGTTTATAACAGTATGTACAGAATGACAGACAACAGAGCTAACATCTCTCTTCCTTGGAAATATGCTCTCTTACTGATTTGAATGGGTATCTAGAAGAGCACCAATAAATCAAGCACATGGGAAAGATACCAATGCTACTCCAGTATTCATTTGCTTCAGTTTTCACAGCAAAGAGCATAATCTCAAAGGCTTACACTGAAAGGCTACCACAAAGTACATATATAAATTATACCTTTGGGGAAGGACAAATATATTGTACAGGAGGTAAGTAATTCATTGTCCTTCTTCAGACGACAGAAAAACATACAAATTTACTTCCAACAGAGGCATTCATACAGAATAAAACATACGCAAAAAAAAAAAAAAAAAAAAAAAAAAAAAAAAAAAGCAAGGAACATTATTCAGTAGATTTGAAAAACAAAATTTATTCAAAAAGTAGCAATTTTCTGAGTCTTACTCAACCTTTTCCACAATAATAGTTTAGAGTATTCATTGTCCTCAGAAGAGTATCTTTAGTATGATCCCTTTGCCTCTGGCTTCATCTTTCAAGGGAAGATAGTTATATAGAAACTGTAGGTTTTGAGGCAGGAAAAAGTTTGGTCTAAATACAGGTTGGACCTCAAATGCCATCAAGTTGTTAGCCTAACAGACATCAAAGAACAAATTGAAAAGTTTCTGATTTAGCTTGTGACCATGAAATTCTCATCTGCATGGCCCAGGATTTTTTCATTTAAGGCCATCCTTGCTCCATCGAAACAGATTTTATTAGTTCTCCAAGCTAGACAAGCCCTCAAGGTAAGCCATCTCTATGTCACAACTTTTAAGGATGTTAGACGTTGCTACTCTGAGATGTAATGTCAGATGTCCAAGTGCTAGTCTGCAGAGAGAAAAAACAATAACAGCAGTGCAGGATGACAGGCTTTATACACCATCACGGAGCACAGTAAGTACTGGGAAGCAGACTTTGTGAAAAAGGAGTTGACAGAAAGTATCTCTCCTTGCTTTAACCATTACAGCTGACTCAAACTGGATTGTGGGACTTCAGCATGTTCCAAGCTGAAGACAGAAATACAAGTACACACCCAAGCAGAGGAATTATGGCTGGAAATATAGATGCAGGTTGCAGCTGGCTGACCGAGTAAGCAAATTACTTCATAGTGTACTATCCAAGATACAAGAGATGCCTTTAAGAAGTACTAAGAAAAAATAGAAATATATACATTTATACAGATTTGGGGAAGACCAGCCAGCATCCTTCCTATAGGATGACCAAAGAAGGAGAAAATCCCTTATACAATATGAATCCCACTAGACAGTTTTGTTTACATTTATTCTGTCCCTTTGTCATTCACCTACCAGCTGTATTTTCTGCCAGAGACACCTAACATTTTTTCCCAGGCTCCAGGTCCTACTGCCCTGACCCACTGCCTTTCTGGAAAAGTCAAGAAGAGCACAGCCTGCAGCAGGACTCACCTAGCACCTACCTAGGTACAAACAAAGCTCACCCAGGCAGCACAGTAACTGCAGGGCTGGAGGACACCACATTGTCTTTCACAGAGTAAGAGCTTTAAGTGTACTGAGCAGCAATGGTACCCAAGGCTACATGACAGCTGCTCAAAGAGATTTGGCTTTGAAGTAGCTCACTGTATGGCTGTACCTCTCAATGTGCTGTAAGGGTCCAGTGAATTTTTTAGGTCACACCTTCATCTCTAAGTTGACAAGGTTAGCTTCAAAATTCAATGACCTGCTGTGACATAAAGGAAAAAGACCTGCATGAATTGCAGTCTATTTCCCATCGAGCAACATTCTTTTTCACATCATCCTAAAAATCAGATTAATATCTAGAGACATGACCAGAAGCCACATAGAAAAACATAAACTTGGATTCCACTTACAGTTTACCACTGGCCTATTTTCAGCAGTCGGTTAAAAATAATTAAAAGAATAAGGTGTGATGACGAATATTTTGGAGCTCTTAATGCCACTGCTTGAGCCTTAAGGAGCCAGATGTTTCTTCTGCAGAAACTGTTTTCTATAGCATGATATTTCAGTGCTATTAACGAATACAAAGTGGGTGGGAGGAAAGGAAAGACACAGTAAGGCAGATAGCTTTGTTCAGCTACTTAGTATTGCAAAGCCAGCACTCTAGCTGCAGCCTGTATCTGCTCCCTGCCTCTCCCACCCCTCTACCTTCCCCCACTTCTTTGTGTGCAATCATATTCACAGGGATTATTTGGGAAACCATTAGCCATACAAATCCCTGAACTCAAGGCTAAGTGGCATGTTTCCCAGGTTGCTGTGTAAGCCCTAGAGTTCTTTAATTACCTTCTTTCCCTAAAGCCTGACTCAGATTCCAGTCTGTCCTATTACGCAGCATAAGTACACACACCCATAAGGGGAAAGGATTAGGAATTTGTCATCATAATGAACAGGATATTGAAAAAAAAGAAAGAAAAAGAAAAAGAAGGCCACTTTAAGGTTCCTTTATTAAAAAAAAAAAAAAAAAAAAAAAACTAAAGAATACAAAGAACCTATAAACAATTGTTTAACAGGTGTTTTTATGAATTCACAACAGAATTACAAAATAAAAAGGTATAATAGCACCAAGAGATTAGTTTCAGCTTTCAGTGGATTATTGTGCATTCTTATGACTCCCCTGTTTTCTAAGGTCATTATTTTAATCAGAGTTCTTTGGAGCAAGTTAGGACCACCTAAGACTCATATCTCTGTCTATCGCCATTGCTGGAGTCTTCACCTGTGGAGCTTTTGAAGATTTCTTTTTCAATTTGCTGCAGATTAGAAGGACGAGCAGGAAGACACAGACATTATGACTGAGATGAACATCTGTCACCACAGCCAAATAGTTATGAAATTAGATCAGTTCAGAAGTTGTTCTAGGAGGATGAGCAAAGCACCAGCATTAGCAAAAATGCTCTGGTTTTCTTTACATCATCAGGAAAAAAAAAAAAAAAAAAAAGGAACATTGGGGTATCATTCAAGATTTCTAGAGAAGCCCCAGAGTAACTCCAATGGACTTTTTTTCTATTATCTCGAGTTAGCTAGAAGACTCTCCCTCTGATCTACAGGCCTTCATCACTTGCAGGCTACAGCAACAGGACATGCCTGGGTATGAAGCATCAGGACAAGGTCACAACTAACAACTCTGTCCTCAACGTATCGCACTGCTGTTCACAGAGTAAAGAGCATTTTATGGAAAAAGCCAGACTTTCTCTACAGCTACAGAAAATATCTTCTGTAGGAACACATCATTACCATAAATCTCCTGACTTTCTGCTACAAAAAAAAATAAAATAAAAAGAAAAGAAAAAAAGAAAAAAGAAAAAAAAGCAAAAAAACACCTAAGAGACTTTCTTCACATCAGTTAATATGCCATCTAGGAGCAACCTGATCCTAGCATGACAGCCACAGAAGAGTCTCCAAGAACAAAAAATTGGCCAATTTTTTCCTGGTCCATTTACCTCTGAAGCCAACAGAGGAGAAATTTACCTCTGAAGCCAACAGCAGGAGAAATAAGCCCTTTGCACTGTGCAACAGTGGTAATACAAATAATAAAACCGTAGCTTTTTTGCTGTTGCAGACATCTCAGTATGCAATGGACTCAAATCCTGACATTCTGAATATAATTTTTAGGGTCAAAGAAAGGTGATCACTGAAAAGATGCAGAAATAAAACATATTCTCCCTTTCTTCTTCCAGAAGGAATCTTTCTTCCTTAGAAGGAATGATAGGTTTTTTGTTTGTTTGTTTGTTTTGTTTTGTTTTGTTTTTGTTTTTTTTTTTGTTTTGTTTTGTTTTGTTTTTCTGCTGAGAAATACGCATATGACTTCCCTGCGGCTTCCTGGTGTTAGCCTCATAACTGACCACAAGACTCCAGCAGTGCCTACAGATAGCATTATCAAAAGCTGAATATTGCAGGCACGAAAGGGAGGAAATAAAATTTGAACTCTAACCCAAACAGATAGATACCTCAATTCTCGCTCTGTGTCTTTCGTGATAAGCACATAACTCTCGTAAGCACACTACTACAGACACCGGTACTGTTCTTCGTAGCAGGTTGCTTACATACTTGATATTGGTTAGAAGCGTGAAGAGCTAGAGGAAGAAATCCCAAAGCAGCTGCCTTCATTTCTTCTCTCTCCCTGCGGCTCCTCGCAGGGCGGCTGTGTGTTTCCTAGGAAACTGCGCGGGGCTGCGGTGCCGGCGGGCACGGGCACGCTGCCGGGCTGCTTGCCAGCCCTGCGGGAAGGAAGGGCTTCGAGCCATCGGCACGTGCATGGCCTGACCTGAGGAGTGGATATGCAGCCGCCTCACCTGGTGGGGCGTTGGTGCAGCATTCGTGCCAAGTCAGAATCCTTCGTTTTGGTGCTCAGCTGGCCACAGCAAATCTAACAACTTAGCACCATCCAAAAACGTGCAGCTTTTCTTTCTCCTGACCCAGAAGCGCCTTCAAGGGACACAGAGAGAGCCAGAGATGCTCTTTGCTAAGAGAGGGCCAGGTACAGCACTCGGCATGAGGCTGACAGAAAGCAGCACCCAGCAGTAGCAAGAGGCTAAGGCTTTCACTGCGTCCCCTCTTACATTTCCTGGGGAAAAATACTTTCATGGCTATTTATGTTGAGAGTTAGACCAAAAGTTATTCAAAGCTGAGAAAAGAGGTCTGAAATTCTTTGTTACTGCCATGTACAGTAAATACAATAAATAACGTTAACAGATGTCCACTTGCACTAGCCATTTTCTATACACTTATTTTACAATAAGATAGTACCATATAGCCTTTCCTAAAGTTGACCCAATTATATCACAAAAAATGTAGACCTTACAAAAAAAAAAAAAAAAAAAAAAGAGAGAAAAAGTATATGGGATTGAAAATGTCACAATGAATAGCATTTATGTTTCTGTTCCAATTACTTGCACATTCAAAACATTTGCTATACTAAATGACGCTGAATTAATTCTACTGTAGAGGAAGCAACATGTGAAATAGGCAGCAGGTTTGTTAGATACCATGTCTCAAAAACAGCTAACATAGTGGACATTCTTGTCCTAAAAGCTTGGCTCAAGCTGTGTTTCCCATTTATGGAATAAACTAAGGACATCATTGCTTCAGAAGTCTGTGCTGCTGTGGGATAAACACTACTGTATTATGTGCCGCATAGAAAAATGCCATTTTATGTGACCAGATTCATGAAAGACAGATCCCATAATTAAAGTAACCCCTTGCTTTACACAAAAGCCAGTAACTGCAAATTGTACCCACATTGCTACTATCAGCTACAGCACAACTAAAGCTTTGTAAATCTTAGATTTAGGTCATAATGCAAATATATAGAATGTGTGAAACTATGTATTAAAAAAAATAAATATTACATTTCGGAAGCCAAAAGAGTTTTGCATGGACGAGACACCCTGTTCCTTCCTTTCTGTGTATTGTAAGCACAACGTTCATACTTTTACTCATTTAACACATTGCCAGTTCAGTATGCATTTGCTTTTGAGTAATGAGATTTTCTTGATAACAGACACATTAGTAACTTTGCTCGAGAGGAGAGGAGAGGAGAGGAGAGGAGAGGAGAGGAGAGGAGAGGA